>NC_052149.1:24812757-25089447 GCF_902713615.1 Scyliorhinus canicula
TTATATATATCATGACATTTAATGGACCTAGCACTGAACCCTGTGGTACACTACTGGACAGCCGCCTCCAGTCACACAAATACCCTTCTACCACCACCCTCTTTCTACTACCACTAAGCCAGTTTTGGATCCAACTTGCTAAGTTACTCTGTATCCCATGTGCTTTTACTTTCTTTATCAGTCTCCCATGTGGCATCTTGTTAAAGGCTTTGCTGAAATCCATATAAACGACATCAACTACACTACCCTCATCTACACACCTGACCATGTCTTCACAAATTCCAATCAAATTTGAAATTTAAAAAATGAAAATCGCTTATTGTCACGAGTAGGCTTCAAATGAAGTTACTGGGGAAAGCCCCTAGTCGCCACATTCCGGCGCCTGTTCAGGGAGGCTGTTACAGAATCGAACCGTGCTGCTGGCCTGCTTGCAAAGCCAGTGATTTAGCCCTGTGCTAAACAGCCCCAGGTTAGGCATGACCTCCCTCTGACAAAGCCGTGCTGACTATCCCTAAGTGAACCTTGCCTCTCCAAGTGGAAATTAATTTTCTCTTTCAGAATTTTCTCCAATTGTTTCCCTACCACTCATGTGAGACTCACTGGTCTGTAATTCCCTAGTTTATCTCTACCACCTTTCTTGAATGACATTAACTGCCCTTCAATTTTCTGTCACCTCCCCTGTGACCAGAGAGGAATTAAAAATTTGAGTCCGAGCTCCTGTGATTTCCTCTCTTGCCTCCCACAGCAGCCTGAGGTACAACTCATCTGCACCTGGGAATTTGTCCATTTTTAAGCCCTCCCAAACCTCCTCACTCCCAAGTTGAACCGTTCAAAAATCTCAGTGCCTCTCCCTGAATTTTGCACCTACATCCTCCTTCTCCCAAGTGAAGACAGATGTAAGGTACTCATTTAACACCCTGCCTACCAATGTCCTCTGGCTCCACGCACAGGTTGCCCCTTGCTCCATACTCTTTCCCTGGTCATCCTCTTTATCTTAACAAAAGACCAAAAAAAATCAATACGACACAGGAGCAGGCCCTTTGGCCCTCTAAGTCTGTACTGGTCATGATACCACCCTTGGCCAAAACCTTCAGTACTTCCTTGTGCCGTATCCCTCGGTACCCATCCTATCCATGTCTTTGACTAGATGTTTTTGTAACGCTGTTAATGTATCGGCTTCCGCAACCTCCCCTGGCAACGCTTTCCAGGCACTCACCATCCTCTGTGTAAAAAACCTGCCTCACTCATCTCCTCTAAACATTGCCCCATGGACCTTAAACCTATGCCCCCTGGTGACTGACCCCTTCACCCTGAGAAAGAGTGCCTGCCCACCCACTCTATCCATGCCCCTCATAATCTTGTAGACCTCTATCCGGTCACCCTCAACCTCCGTTGTTCTAATGAAAATAGTCCGAGTCTATTCAGCCTCTCCGCATATCTAACACCCTCCAACCCACTTGTAGAATATCTTGGGATTCTCCCTAATCTTACCCGCCAGTACTTTTTCATGCCCCCTCTTCAATCTCCTAACTGCTTTCTTAAGTTGTCTTTAAGTAAAATCTTCGGCAAAGACTATTGCTCGTTCAATTTGATGTTAGATACCAAGTTTCGAGCCCAGATTGTAAGGATCAATCAGTGGTTAGTACAAAAATGCACCTTTTAAGATACTTTCATTTTTTAAACGTTAAACAAAAGTGAAGATTGTCAATTGTTAATAGGATCCAAGCCTATTTGGTGAAGCAGAAACCAAGACACAGAGCTTTTCATTATTGAGAGAGTTTATTGACTTTTCGGTCACAGCTCTCCTCCCACACAAGCCAGTGTCCCAGCAAACCCCTAATTATACCCTCTTGATGAAACAATAATCAATAAATTAAACAAAAGATCAAAAATGAGAGGGGTGATAGCCCACATCTACCGCTGCACTTTGGCAGACTTCTGTCTGTTTCCATAGCTAGTAATTCCTGGAACAGGCTGCTAGTCTGTCGTCTCGCACCTTTAGCTTAAGGGGTGCCACTCCACACGAAGTGTGGCTGACAGGGGTCTCCCCCGCTCTTACTGCCAGACATTAGTGTGTTTGGGAGGATTTTCAGGTTGCCGCACTCAACCTGTTTGACCGCATTAAGAACGCACCTTCCTTGGCCATTAAGTCCTGGGGTGGGACTCGAACCCGGAGCTTTTGACTCAGAGGCAGGGACACTACCCACTGCACCACAAAACCTCTCTCTTTATATGTGCTCGAAAACAATTAAACCTTATCGCCTGTTTCTCTTAACCTGAATGTAATTGGCAAGACATTAACATCAATATTCCAGTTTCAGCCATTGATAATGATATAACACACAGAAATTATTACTGAACATTTTTGTCATTGTATGGAAACAATATAAAAGCTACAAACTTCCTGCAGCAATAGTTAATCATACTCCACTGTTGTGTCCGTATGGGCTGGTTCCCTTCCCAACAACTCTAATTAATCCAAACCTTTAATTTGGGGATGGCATGAATGTCCAAATGGGTGGGTGAAAGTTCCCCTCTGACACAATCATATCACCATGAATTGGGTCTGCTGATAATACGGGCTAGACTCTTCAATGTGTTTTCAATTTAACATAGGTGATCTAGACGTTTAGCAAGGTGTCTGTGAATTGTGTCAAATTGGAGGAGCTGGGAAGGATAAGGGAAAATATAATAGAGGTGTTCGAAATTATATAGGGTTCTGGCAGAGTAAATAGGAAGGAACTGTTTCCACTGACAGGAGGGTTGGTAACTAGAGGACACAGAAGAAAGGTAATTGGCAGCAGGGAGATAGATAGAAGAACATTGTTCACACAGCGAGTGTTTCATGATCTGGAATGCATGACCTGGAAGGGTGGTGGAAACAAATAGGATCACTATTTATGGCCTATTATGGGTAATATGGCCTCCATCTGTGCACTATAATTCTACATTAAATAATTGTGCACAGTCATTTACATTCTCTTTCCTTCAGATTAAACAACATTCAAAATAAGATTGTATTTTTACTGATTTCCCTGAATTTACCTGGGTGCTTTGGAGTTCAGTGTCCCCCCCCCCCAACAGTTTTCCTCCTTTTCTAAACTGAAAATAAAATCTGGAAACAAAAACTTAAGGTTTGTAAACTGGTGCGAATATTAAGCTTAATGACCTGTCCATATAGCATGGTACATTGTGATCATCGTAAGTGTAATGTTCTTGACAGATGATTTATATTACAAGAACACTTGTAGCTAAAGCTATAAACAATTTATTAACAATAACTGTGGGTCAAATATATACAAAACAACTGATGAATAACAGTATGAACATGCACAAGCAACCTCTCTCCCAGCTCCCTAGTCAGTCTGAGGTCACCTGACTCTAACATTCACTTACATGAGACTCTTAGTGGTCAGTCGGTGAATTACAACACAATGATATCACTATAATAAGTGCTACATCATTTAATTATAAAAAGCCCCAAAACCTCAGAATTAAGCTACAGGTTATGTGACTATGTTTTGACAACAGCAATTTTCACCCTGTGTTACCAGCCCAGTGCTGGCAGTGCAACGTGCACAAGTGTGCGCACGGGCTTGGGTAGGCAAACGGATGCTACTTCACAGAACACTGCTTTGTAGGCATGAGAGGGTGCAAGACAGCACATTTTCCAATCAGCAACGTTCTTATGGTTACTTCATGTGCTTCATTACTCACTGCTATTTTTAAACCTGCGCTGAGGCACTCAGTAGAATCTCACACCCATGCATTGTGTTTCTACAAATTTTACCGATCAGTGAATATGTCCTTATATGTCAATAACAGTGTCATAGAACCAGTGCCGCTGTAGTTGCTGACTTGTGGGGATACTATATCCTGGCTTTGCTGCTTTTCCCTTCTTCACGCTTGTCAGTCATGAGAACGTGAAAGACTTTTTAAAAACTGTAAAATGCCGATGATTTAATCATAGAATCACAAAGAACTTTGAGAAGGAGGCCATTTGTCCCATCACGGCTGTCACAACTGCACAGTGGAGGGAGCTTTGGATTTCAATATCAGTCACCTGCTCTTTTGCCATTCCCTTTAATATCTCATCTCCTCATTCTCTAACCATTCCTAAAATACTGCAACTATCGCAAATTTTCATTGATATTGTGCCTTTCACAAGCTCAAGGCATCCCAAAGCATTTGCAGTCAATCAGGTATATTTCAACTGCAGTCACTTGTACAAAACATGGCAGGCAACTCACACACAACAAACTCTCACGAGCAGCAATAAGGTAATGGCCAGATCATCTGTTTTGGTGATGTTGTTTGAAGGAAAATATTGACCTGGATACCAGAGAGAATGAGAACTCTCCTGTGTTTCTTTAAAATAGTTTTGGAATAACCTGCACGGAATCGATTGTTTTCCCTGTGTGGCTGGAGGAATACATTGCTAACTACGGGACCGATAACCATGTTGTATATGATGTTGGCCAGATAGGAACTGGCCTACAGAGAGAAAGGACTGGATGAGGTTCAACCTTTGTAAATAGTACGTATTATCAATAAACAAGTTATTTAGTTGACTCGTCTGAATCTTCTCGCTTTTACTAAAAGTGTCATGAGATCTTTTGTTTGCCCCTGAGAGAGGACATTTGGGTCATTGGTTTAACATCTCATCCAAAAGACAATTCAACACTGCCTCTGTATGGCATTGAGTAATAAACAGGATAACTTGCTCAAGTCTCTGGAGTAGTCTTCGATCTGACAACCTTATGACTCAGGAAGCAAGACGATCATTCATTGAGCCATAGTTGACACCCAACTTCAACAGCCACTGATGGCAATGTATTAGGGGGCGGCACAGTAGCACAGTGGTTATCACTGTTGCCCAAAAGACATGCTTGTTAGGTGAATTGGACATTCTGAATTCTCCCTCAGTCTATACGAATAAGTGCCAGAGTGTGGCGACTAGGAGATTTCACAGTAACTTCATTGCAGTGTTAATGTAAGCCGACTTGTGACACTGATAAAGATTATTATTATTATTCAATAATAACTGTGATATCCTCTGACCTCTCATTTATATTTTTAAAAATCACTGATTTCCCAAGGAATGGAAATAACATTTCACTAGTTTCCTATTTGACGTGTAAAACCCTTTAAGAGTTCATTTCCTTGACCTTCTCAGCTGAATATCGATCTAGTTGATCAAGTTGCAGTTCCTAACTTGCTGGTACCTTCCTAGTAAATTATAGTAAGAGATCCCACAACACCAGTTTAAAGGCCAACAGGTTTATTTGAAATCACAAGCTTTTGAAGATTTTAAATAAACCTGTTGGACTTTAACCTGGTGTTGCGACCTCTTACTGTGCCCACCCCAGTCCAGCACGGCACCTTAACATCATGGCTTGTAAATTATGTTTAATTATCTGCCTTTGAACTCAAATATCTACGTCAATTTTGGAATACCATTTGCCTTTTATAGATTTGTGTAATTGCTTCCTTCCTTAAATCAGATCTTCCACTCGATTGAGTAGTTTTTTTACACAATGGTTCTCTCATATCCCTGCTCTTCCCTCACCCAAGTCCTTCTCTGGCTACCTGAAATTTTCATTAGTCATGTGTGGCTTGCACTTTGCAAGTTCACATTTGCTTGATGAGTCCAAATCTTTCTTTTTGTGGGCAGCACGGTAGCATAGTGGTTAGCACAATTGCTTCACAGCTCCAGGGTCCCAGGTTCGATTCCAGACTTGGGTCACTGTCTGTGCGGAGTCTGCACATCCTCCCTCTGTGTGCGTGGGTTTCCTCCGGGTGCTCCGGTTTCCTCCCACAGCCCAAAGATGTGCAGGTTAGGTGGATTGGCCATGATAAATTGCCCTTAGTGTCCAAAATTGCCCTTAGTGTTAGGTGGGGTTACTGGGTTATGGGGATAGGGTGGAGGTGTTGACCTTGGGTAGGGTGCTCTTTCCAAGAGCTGGTGCAGACTCGATGGGCCGAATGGCCTCCTTCTGCACTGTAAATTCTATGATAATCTATGATATGCTCTCCAGTATTATCCCCATTGAGCTTTTGCAGTTTTATTATGACCAAACATGAGGCTAATTTGTCTAGTTATCTGACTTTCCTCTTTTGAACAACTTGATATATAAAACATCTTCATCAAGTGAAACATCCCACGGCACATTATGGGTGTTTAATCAAACGCAATTTGACACCCGGTCACATAAAGGAAATATTAGGACAGATGGCCAAAAGGTTGATTAAGCAGTAGGTTTTAAGCAACATCTTAAAGGAGAGAGGTTTTGGCAAGGAAATACCAGACCATAGGTCTGAGGAAGCTGAAGGTATGGCCACCAATGGAGCAGCAGTTAAAATTAGGGATTGAAAAGGGGCCAAAATTGGAGGGGTTTTAGTCATTCTCCAGTCTTTTGGGACAATCCCATCTCTTCAATATTCTAAGGAGTAGCCTGTCCTGTACTGTCCATTAGTGATTCACAGCTCCTTCTCTTCTGATAATTCTATGTTCTTTCCTTATTGCTCCTCCCTATATGCAGAAGCACAATATTAGTTAAGTATCTGCAATATTCTTTTTTCTCTTTTAGAAAAATAAATTTAGAGTACCCAATTTGTTTTTAGGGGCAATTTAGCGTGGCCAATTCGCCTACCCTGCACATCTTTGGGTTATGGGGGTGAAACCCACGCAGACACGGGGAGAATATGCAAACTCCACACGGACAGTGACCCGAGGCCGGGATCGAACCCGGTTTCTCGGTGGCGTGAGGCAGCAGCGCTAACCACTGCGCCGCCATGCTGCCCTTCTTTTTTGACTTTACTGTAAGATTTCACTTTTCAGCCTCCATGACCCAGCCCATAATTTGTTAAAATTTTTGATATATGTAGAAAAGTCTTCACCATTCCCAATTACATTGATCGCCAGACCTTTTGACACTTTCCTTGAACTTTTCTCATCTAGTTCTTGTATTTCTATATTCTTGCTTTTTAGCAGCCTTACTTTTATTTTAGACTTTACATTTGCCTTAATCTCACTATTTATCACAGGAACTCTGGACTTTGTCAAACATCTCTCCTTGTTAGAATATTTTTTCATCTGTCCCCTATCCTATTGGCTGAGTGAGGCAAAGAAAGGTTCTGGGTTCAAACCCTACTCTTGGATAAAACTGAAGTGCAATACTGAGTGAGTGCTACTGCGTTGTCTCTTGGATTAGATATGAATGACCAGGTTCAAGGAGCTGAATGATCTACTCCTGCTCCTTAATGATCCATTGATCTGCCTATTCAGATGCATGTAGATGATCTCAAGGATTTCTTTCTCTGAAGCAGAGCAGGGAATTTTCCAAGCATTCTGGCCACTGTCTCACTCTGCATACATTTGGTCACTGTTGGGATCTTGCAAACCGGCTCCCCACCTTTTCCTGCAAAACAGTGACTAGATTTCAAAAGTAGTTTTGGTTGCGTAATGCTTTAGCCCTTTAGGGCAGAACGGTAGCACAAGTGGATAGCACTGTGGCTTCACAGCGGCAGGGTCCCAGGTTCAATTCCCCGCTTGGTCACTGTCTGTGTGGAGTCTGCACATTCTTGCCATGTCTGCGTGGGCTTCCTCCAGATGCTCCAGTTTCCTCCCACAGTCCAAAGACGTGCAGGTTAGGTGGATTGGCCATGATAAATTGCCCTTAGTGACCAAAAAGGTTAGGAGGGGTTATTGGGTTACAGGGATAGGGTGGAAATGAGGGCTTAAGTGGGTCAGTGCAGACTCAATCGGCTGAATGGCCTCCTTCTGCACTGTATATTCTATGTTCCCTGAGGGTGTGATTTTCCCCTTTATCCCTTTCACTTGACTGCTAGAGTGTTAGTTTGTACACAAAATCGTGCGTCCAGTTAATAAGCTTTATGGTCCCCTTCATCCCAATTTCAGTCCAACATCTTTCGCTTTGGATGGATTTCAACTCAATAATATAGCACCGTGAACGAGCACTGGCCCTTAAATGTTCTCCCACCACCAAGCCACTAACCTATCCCAGATCATTCCTCAAAACAAGCTCCAAAACTGCATCATTCCTCATTGGATTTGTAATATACTGAATCAGTGAACAGTTCCATTTCCACTCTGCAAACTTTTCCTGATTTAAGAAAATATATATTGCTATTCAGGACATTTTCCATTTTATAAACACATCACTCGTTAAACATTGTACAATTCTCGTAATAGACAACCGACCCATGATCCCGCCCTGTATGCCCCGTTTTATATTTTCAAAACTAAAAATTTTTTTTCAAAACAAACCCCCGCCACCCCCCCCCCCCCCCCCCCCCCCCCCCGCCGCTGATGATTACCAACTCTTGAAGAAGGAGACAAACAGCCTCCACCTCGCGTAGAGCTCCTCCTCTGACCCCCTGATGACAAACTTAATCTTCCCCAAATGCAGAAATTCTGACAGGTCACCCACCCTCGCCTTCGGCCTTGGCGGCTGTGGAGCCTGTCACCTTAGCAAAATCCTCCTCTGGTCTATCAGGGAGGCAAAGGCCAATACATTAGTCTCTCTCTCCTCTTGCACTCTTGGCTCATCCAATGCCCAAATATTGCTACCCACGGTCTTGGTGCCACCTTTACACCTAAGATTACAGGTTTGAGATTCTTACTCCCGGCGTGGACAGGAACGGGGAATGCAGGGAGGATGAGCACATGGACCACAGCACTGTGGTACAGGGAGCCATTCAAGTGGGGTGCGGAGAAGTAACATAGTCGTAATTGGGGGTTGTACAGTTTGGGGCATGGACACTGTTCTCTGTGACCAGGACCGAGAGTCCCAAAGGTTGTGTTGCCTGCCTGGTGCTCGGGTTTGGGATATCTCATCCGGGGTGCAAAGGAACTTGGAGTGGGAGGATAAAGATCCAATTGACATGGTCCGCGTAGGTAGCAACAACATAGGTAGAACAAGAATAGAGGGTCTGCTGAAGGAATATGAGCAGCTAGGGGCTAAATTAAAAAGCAGAAACAAAAATGTAATAATCTCTGGATTGCTACCCGAACTACGGGCTAATTGGCACAGGGTCAATAATTTTAAGAATCTTTATTGTCACAAGTAGGCTTGCACTAACACTGCAATGAAGTTACTGTGAAAAGCCCCTCACAGAGCGAGAATTCAGAATGTCCAATCCACCTGACCCGCACATCTTTGGACTGTGTGAGGAAACCAGAGCACCCGGAGGAAATCCACGCAGACACGGGGAGAATGTGTAGACTCCGCACAGTGTCATTCTAAGCCGGGACTCGAATCTGGAACCCTGGAGCTGTGAAGCAACAGCGCTAACCACTGTGCTACCTTGCCCCCCCCTTATTGTGTTAGTGACACTTGCCGTGGGGGCCGTATACAACAGCCTGATCCAGGCATTGAACCCTGGTCCAAACCCAAACTGCCCCAATACCTCAAAATGATACTCCCTTTCAACCCGGTCAAACGCTTTCTCTTTTTTTTATAAATAATTTTTATTGAAGTTTTTACAAAATACAAAATATAAACATCATAACTCTATTAACGTACTCCCACGGTAACACCCCGTAAACAATGCCCCCCCAGCTGCAAGAGCAACTTCAAACAAACGGAAAAAACAAAAAAAACAAAACAGAAACCAAAAGACAGAGAAAAGAGAAAAAGAAAAAAAGAAAACAAGGGAGAGAGATAGCACCCTCCACAAACCCATGTGTACAGTTCTCCCTCCCCCCCCCCCCGTCCTTACCCCCCCCCCCCCCCCCCCAGGTTGCTGCTGCTGTCGGCCTGTTTCCCTACCGTTCCGCCAGGAAGTCCAGGAAAGGCTGCCACCACCTAAAGAACCCTTGTACTGATCCCCTCAGGGCAAATTTCACCCTCTCCAATTTAATGAACCCCGCCATATCAGAGATCCAGGCCTCCACGCTTGGGGGACTCGCATCCTTCCACTGGAGCAAGATCCTCCGCCGGGCTACTAGGGACGCAAAGGCCAGAACACCGGCCTCTATCGCCTCCTGCACTCACGGCTCCACTGCAACCCCAAAAATTGCGAGTCCCCAGCCTGGCTCGACCCTGGATCCCACCACCCTTGACACTGTCTTTGCTACCCCCTTCCAAAACTCCCCCAACGCTGGGCACGCCCAAAACATATGGGCGTGGTTCGCTGGGCTCCCCGAGCACCTAGCACACCTGTCTTCGCCCCCGAAAAACCTACTCATCCTCGTCCCGGTCATGTGAGCCCTATGTAGCACCTTGAACTGTATGAGGCTAAGCCTCGCACAGGAAGAGGAGGAATTCACTCTCTCCAGGGCATCCGCCCACGTCCCCTCCTCAATCTCCTCACCCAGCTCCTCTTCCCATTTACCCTTCAGTTCCTCCACCGAGGCCTCGTCTACCTCCTGCATCACCCGGTATATGTCCGAGATCCTCCCTCCTCCGACCCACACCCCCGAGAGCATCCTATCCCGCACCCCCCGTGGAGGCAGCAAGGGGAACCCCTCCACCTGCTGCCTGGCAAACGCCCTCACCTGCATGTACCTAAACATGTTCCCCGGGGGGAGCCCAAACTTCCCCTCTAACTCCCCCAAGCTCGCGAACCTCCCCTCCACAAACAGGTCCCTCAACCTCCTAACCCCTGCCCTGTGCCAGCCCCGGAATCCGCCATCAATGCTCCCTGGGACGAACCGATGGTTCCCCCGTATTGGGGCCTCCATCGAGCCCCCCATTTCTCCTCTGTGCCGTCTCCATTGACCCCAAATTTTGAGGGTAGCCGCCACCACCGGGCTCGTGGTATACCTCGTTGGAGGTAGCGGCAACGGCGCCGTTACTAGCGCTTCCAGGCTCGTGCCCACACAAGACGCCGCCTCCATCCTCTTCCATGCTGCCCCCTCCTCGCCCATTACCCACTTACGCACCATCGCTGCATTGGCCGCCCAGTAGTACCCACAGAGGTTGGGCAACGCCAGCCCCCCCCTATCCTTGCCTCGTTCCAGGAACACTCTTCGAACCCTTGGAGTCCCATGCGCCCACACAAATCCCGTGATACCGCTGTTGACCCTCCTGAAAAAGGCCTTTGGGATAAAGATGGGGAGGCACTGGAACAGGAACAAAAACCTCGGGAGCACCGTCATCTTGACGGACTGCACCCTCCCCGCCAGTGACAGCGGTAACATATCCCACCTCTTAAACTCCTCCTCCATCTGCTCCACCAACCTTGTGAGGTTGAGCTTGTGCAGGGCCCCCCAACTCCCAGCCACCTGGACCCCTAGGTACCTGAAGCTCTTCCCTGCCTGCTTCAGTGGGAGCCTACCAATCCCCTCCTCTTGATCCCCCGGATGCACCACAAACACCTCGCTCTTGCCCAGGTTCAGCTTATACCCCGAGAAACCCCCGAATTCCCCAAGGATCCTCATCACCTCCGGCATCCCCCCCACCGGGTCCGCCACACACAGCAGCAGGTCGTCTGCGTACAGTGACACTCGATGCTCCTCCCCCCCCCCCCCCCCCACCATGCCCCTCCAGTTCCCTGACTCCCTCAATGCCATGGCCAGGGGCTCAATTGCCAACGCGAAGAGCAAGGGGGACAGGGGGCACCCCTGTCTCGTCCCCCGATGCAGCCGAACGTACTCCGACCTCCTCCTATTCGTGGCTACACTTGCCATCGGGGCCTCGTAGAGCAGCCTGATCCACCGAATAAACCCCTCCCCAAACCCAAACCTCTCCAACACCTCCCACAAGTACTCCCACTCCACCCGATCGAAGGCCTTCTCCGCGTCCAACGCCACCACTATCTCCGCCTCCCCTTCCACCGCCGGCATCATAATGACATTGAGGAGCCTTCGCACATTTGTGTTCAGCTGCCTTCCCTTCACAAACCCCGTCTGGTCCTCATGTATGACCCCCGGCACACAATCCTCTATTCTAGTGGCCAGGATCTTTGCCAGCAGCTTAGCATCGGCGTTCAGCAACAAAATCGGCCTATATGATCCGGACTGCAGAGGGTCCTTGTCCCGCTTCAGGATCAAGGAAATCAGCGCCCGCGACATAGTTGAGGGCAGAGCCCCCCCCCCCCCCCCCCCCCCCCCCCCCCGCCTCGTTAAAGGTCCGGACCAACAGGGGGCCCAACAGGTCCAAATACTTTTTATAGAATTCCGCCGGAAACCCGTCCGGCCCCGGCGCCTTCCCCGACTGCATGCTCCCTATCCCTTTGACAACCTCCTCCAACTCGATTGGCGCCCCTAGTCCCTCCACCCGCTCCTCTTCCACCCTCGGGAAACGCAACCTGTCCAGGAAGCGCCCCATTCCACCCTCCTCCACTGGGGGCTCAGACCGGTACAATTCCCCATAAAAGTCCCTGAAGACCCCATTGACCTCTACCCCCCTCCGCACCACCTTCCCGGCGCTATCTCTCACTCCCCCAATCTCCCTGGCCGCGTCTCGCTTCCGGAGCTGGTGCGCCAGCATCCTGCTCGCCTTCTCCCCGTGTTCATACACCGCCCCCTGTGCTTTCCTCCACTGGGCTTCCACCTTTCTGGTCGTCAGTAGGTCAAATCTGGCCTGAAGGCTACGCCTCTCCCCCAGCAATCCCTCCTCTGGGGCTTCCGCATATCCCCTATCCACCTGCACCATCTCCCCTATCAGTCTCTCCCTCTCCCTCTGCTCCCCCCTCTCCCTATGGGTTCGGATGGAGCTCAATTCCCCCCCATCACCGCCTTCAATGCCTCCCAGACCGCCCCCACCCGAACCTCCCCGTTATCATTGGCCTCGAGGTATCTCTCAATACACCCCCGGACCCTCCCGGCCACCTCCTCCTCTGCCAGCAGCCCCACCTCCAAGCGCCAGAGCGGACGTTGGTCCCTCTCTTCCCCCAGCCCGAGGTCCACCCAGTGCGGGGCATGATCTGAAATGGCAATAGCGGAGTATTCCACATCCTCCACCCTCGAAACCATCCCCCTACTCAGGACAAAAAAGTCAATCCTCGAGTAGGCCTTATGTACATGGGAGAAAAACGAGTATTCCCTGGCCCTTGGCCTCACAAACCTCCAAGGGTCCACCCCCCCCCATCTGGTCCATAAATCCCCTCAACACCTTAGCCGCCGCCGACCTCCTACCGTCCGGGACTTGGATCGATCCAATGGGGGATCCAGCACAGTGTTAAAGTCTCCCCCCATGATCAGGCCCCCACCTCCAGGTCCGGGATGCGGCCCAGCATACGCCGCATGAACCCCGCATCGTCCCAATTTGGGGCATAAACATTCACCAACACCACCCGCTCCCCCTGCAGCTTGCCACTCAGCATCACGTGCCTCCCGCCACTGTCAGCCACCACCTTCAACGCCTCAAACAACACCTTCTTCCCCACCAGGATCGCCACCCCCTTACTCTTCCCGTCCAGCCCTGAGTGGAATACCTGGCCCACCCACCCTTTCTCAGCAGGACCTGGTCCACCCCTCTCAGATGTGTCTCCTGGAGCATGGCCACATCCGCCTTCAGTCCCTTCAGGTGCGCAACTACTCGGGCCCTTTTGACCGGCCCATTCAGCCCCCTCACGTTCCAGGTTATCAGCTGGATCCGAGGGCTCCCTGCCCCCTTCCCCTGCCGATTAGCCATACCCCATCCCTTGCCCACCCCCGTCCAGCGTCCCACGCTCTGCCAGTTTCCCACGGCGGCACCTCCCCCCCTCCAGCACCCCCTGCGTCCTCCAGCTCCTTCCTGACTGTTTCAGCAGCAACTCGGTAACCCCCCCCCCCTCCCTCCCCCCCCCCCCCCCCCCCAAGGCTAGGGCCCCTCCTAGCCGCGCCCCCCCCCCCCCTCTACAGCACTCCCGTGAGCCAGCTAACTTCTGCTGACCCCGGCAGCTCCCGCCGTACTTTCGGCTCCTCCCAAAGTGGGACTACCCCTCCTCCATAGTGCCCATCAACCAGTCCACCCTCCCCCGCTCCTGCGCAGGAAAAGAAAACCCCGCCCCCTCCCTCTCCCAGCGCGGGGACCCCGCAGAAAGCCCACGCTTTCACCCCGCCAGGCCCCGCCTCCTCCAGGGCCACTCCCATTGTCAGTCCCCCCCACCAGCTCCCCAAACACCCCGTTTACCCCTCAGTTCAAACCCGTCCACCCAACTCCTGCTAGAAAACCCATAAACACCTGTACGGAATCACCCCACCCACGCTACGGCCACCCCACATCATACCCTAAACCCCGCAAATACACATACAGTATAAATAAATACAGTATTCTACAGCATCCCCCATCCGGGGGACCCTCAGTTTGTGTCCAGTTTCTCGGCTTGCACGAAGGCCCACGCCTCCTCCGGGGTCTCAAAATAGTGGTGCCGATCCTGGTAGGTGACCCACAGACGCACCGGCTGCAACATTCCAAACTTCACCTTCCGTCTGTGGAGCACCGCCTTCGTCCAGTTAAACCCGGCCCTCCGCCTCGCCACCTCCGCACTCCAGTCCTGGAAGATCCGCACCTCCGTGTTCTCCCATTTGCTGCTCCGCTCCTTCTTGGCCCACCGGAGCACACACTCACGATCCACGAACCGGTGGAACCTCACCAACACCACCCGCGGCGGCTCGTTCGGCTTGGGCCTCCTAGCCAGAATTCTGTGGGCCTCCTCCAACTCCAGGGGCCCCTGGAAGGACCCAGCCCCCATCAGCGTGTTCAGCATCATCACCACATAGGCCGCTAGGTCCGACCCCTCCAGCCCCTCCGTGAGGCCCAGGATCTGTAAATTCTTCCTCCTCGACCGGTTGTCCAACTCCTCGCACTGCTCCTGCCATCTTTTATGGAGCGCCTCGTGCACCTCCACCTTCCCCACCATGGCCACGACCTCCCTTTCGGCGGCCTGCTGCTGCAGCTCCCGGATCGCAGCCCCCTGGGCCGTCTGGGTCTCCATCAGTTCCCTGTTGGTTACCTTGATGGACTCCAGCAGCTCCACTTTCAGATCCTGGAAGCAGCGCAGCAGATTCGTCTGCTGCTACTGGACCCACTTCTTCAGTTCTTCAAAACTTTCGCCGGCCGCCATTTTGTCCTTCGGGTCCCGATTTTTTTCAAGAGTTTTTCCTCCCGATTCTCTCCCTGCTCCGCTCCTGGTCTGCACCATGGGACGTCTGGGGCGACTCCTGGCCTCTTCCCCCGTCAGGAATTTCCTCTCAAGCTCCGTTGGGGGCCTTTAAAAAAGCCCCGAAGTCCGTTTCTTTCGGGAGCCTCCGAACGTGCGGCTCAGCTGGTCATTGCCACTACCGGAAGTTGTCAAACGCTTTCTCTGCATCCAGGGAACTGATTACCTCTGGCTGCGGATCGATGGGGGCGACTACACTGCATTCAGTAACCTCCTTATATTGAGACTATGCCCTCAGGTTCTAGTTATTTCTACTAATTGAAACATCCTCTCCTTCAACCACTCCTCCTCTGGGGTGGCCAAATACTGACGATCCATTGCCTGAATTACCTCCACCAACCTGTCTTTCTGTCCTCCCCATCATCTCCCTTTGCGCCTTGATCAAAATCAGCTCCCCCCCAATTACCGCCTTTAACGCCTCCCAGACATGGAGGTAGAAACCTCCTTGTTCTTACTGAATTCCAAGTACGTACCTATAGTCGCTCCTATCCTCTCACATGCCCTCTTATCCACCAACAGTGCCAATCTCACCTCCACGGCGGTCACTGGGTGCACTCCTTCGCTGTGCACAGATCCACATAGTGCAACGCATGGTCCGATATGACACTCATTCTGAGCCTACCACCCTGCAAGCAGTACCTTACCCACAATTTAAAAAGTCAATATGGGAGTAAACCTAGTGTACATGCGAGAAAAAGGAAAACTCCTGCTCTCTTGGGCGCTTAAACCTTCACGGATCCACAGCTCCCATCCGCTCCCTCACCAACTGCCCAAACATTTTTCCCCACGTATTCCGTGTTTCTCACACCCTCATTTCCCTTGGGCAGATCCTCAAGTTCTGTCACCTGGAGCGGTTCTCCAAGTCATCAATCTTGGCCTTCAACTTATTTTGCCCGTCCAACATCATCACCATCTCTGCCTCCGAGGAGGAAATCCGATTTTCTGGTCAGCAATCGTCTCCTCCACCCTCTGGATCAACACATTCGGCGACTCCAGCCAGTATTCTCCAGGGCTGCCTAAATTGGTTCAGCCACTCTCGCCAAGTCTTCAGTGACCGCCTGCCTTTGCTTTTTAAATTCAGCCGCGAGGAACGCCACCAACTTGCCTGTCAACCAGAGCGGGCAACGACGCCTCAGGACCCTCCCCCCCCCCCCCCCCCCCCACCCCGTCCCACCATCTTTTCCCCTCCTGTACCATGCGTGTCTTTGGAGTCTGAAGAATGCCCCTTATTCGACACACTCCTTGTCTGGTAACTCTTCGACATCACCCACCGGAGGAGAAATCTTCGTTCTTCTACTTCACCACTTCTCCACCTGCACCACCCCCCACAAAACGGGCAAAAAAGCCAGTCCTCAGGCAGGAGCTGCCTTATGTGCGACCACTCACTCCCATGACAGTCACCAAAAGTCCAACACTTTTCCTGATTTTGACCACCACTGTTAATGCTACACTGCTCTACCCCTGGATTGTTGAGTGGCCTATATTGTTGCAGCTCCAGGGTGGCACTGTGGCGCAGTGCTTAGCACTGCTGCCTCACGGCACCAGGGTTCAATCCCAGCCCTGTGTCACTGCCCATGTGGACTTTGCACATTCTCCCTGTGACTGCGTGTGTCTCACCCCCACAACAGAAAAGATGTGCAGGGTAGGTTGATTGGCCACACATATTGCCCCTTAAATTAGAAAAGAATTGGGTACTCTAAATTTATTTTAAAAGAATACATTGTTACAGTTCCTTCTACAAATGTCTTTGAATGGTCTTGAACTCAGCAGCAAGTTTAAATGATCTCCTACTGTTCCGCTCAATTTGTTGTGTGACAATCAGCAACAGACGCTCAATATTGTTGCAGAAAACTTTATTATTTTTTAATGCAATCTAACACCAGAGAAAGCGGCCTCCCCACCCCCCCCCCCCCCCCCCCCCCCCCCCCCCCCATCGCCCCATTCTTGTTATTATTAATTTCCTACATGGTTCACTTATCAAAAAGAATTTACCAAGTCCATTTGTAAGAATACAGTAGCATCAGTACAAACACATTGGCATTTAAATTTCAGAGTTATTTCAGACACAGCGGGCATAAATCAAGTTCTGTGAGAACGAGCCCACCCTTTAAACTCTAATCTGCGACAGTGTCAGTTCAGAATGCAGATAAATGGAATGTACCGTTTGACAGAAAGTAAACATGACACATTGAGGTCAGCCTAGGAATCTGCCCACCAAATCATTTAAGATACCATTACAATAACTAGGCAACAGTATGAAGTGAAGGAAACTGGCAGCTGCATATAAATTATTATTGCATTGCTACACATTAATTTTGTGGTGTTTGGCTAGCTGCCAAGTCCCAGATTTCTAAACCAGCCGATATACAGAACCTAAAATAAACTTAATGCTAGACTTGCTTTTTTTTTTGAGAGACAAAGGTTTCTTTCCTTGCAGCTGCCTCCCCTCTGTGGATGTGTTCCCCACATGATGGGCTACGGAGATGCAGAAAGTCAAAGTTCCATCAACACCACCTTCTCGAGGGTAATTAGGCATTGCCAATAAATGCTGGCCTAGCCAGTGATAGCCATATCCCATGAATGAATTTTCTTAAAACCCAGGACTGAATATTTACTTACTTCATGATGTTTCCTACACCGCAACAAGGACACTGGGGTGGCACAGCAGTTAGCACTGCTGCCTCATAGAACCAGGGACCCGGGTTCAATTCGGCCCTGGGTGGAGTTTGCACATTCTCCGAGTATCAGTGTGTGTCCGGGTGCTCTGGTTCCCTCCCACAGTCCAAAAGATGTGCAAGTTAGGTGGGTTGGCCATGATTGAAATCCAGGGATGTACAGGTTAGGTGGCATTATGGATATGGGGCGGGTGAGTGGGCCTAGTGCTCTTTCAGAGGGTCGATGCAGACTCGATGGACCGAATGGCCTCCTTCTGCATTGTGGAGATTCTGTTCTATTCTTCCACATTTCAAAAGTACTTGGTTGGTTATCAAGCTTTGAGATGAGGTCGTGAAAGACAGAATATAAATAGAAGCCTTTCCTTCTTTCTTTAAAACTGGGATCTCAATCAGCTAATGTATCGTGGGGGGGGGGGGGATCAGTCCCCACCTTTCCATTCCAGTGATCAATAATTGGGAATTTCCAACATTCTCCCCTTGTTTGTGTGGGTTTCGCCCCCACAACCCAAAGATGTGCAGGCTAGGTGGATTGGCCACGCTAAATTGCCCCTTAATCTGAAAAAATGAATTGGGTACTCTAAATTTAAAAAAAGAATTGAAAAAATAATTGGGAATTCCTTTTTCAACAGGTGCTGTGAGAGAAATGAGAAAGAAAAGCAAACCTCAGGAAGGAACGAAGGAGTAGCAGGGAGACGGAAGTACAATACAAAACTTAACAGAATCTAAAAAAGAAAATCAACGGCGATAGGCACTAGAGATTAGGGTAAATAATTCAAAATGTCATGGAAAGACGTCAGATTAAATAGATGGGTGTATGAATGTAAAGTGCGCCAACAATTTTATTGCTTCAGTAGTTGGCTTTGGTGTTCAAAGGGAGTAAGAAAGCATACAATAGTACGAGCACAAGGGTGCTCAAAAAAGAAAAAAAGCTCTTCAAAACAAGGAGAGTTCAAATGGCTCTCTGGGAGTCAACTGCAATGCCACACTACCGTTTGATGTGCAAAAATGTTTGTAGCAGTTTAGCATTCCTGATAAATATAAAGCAAATGCAGACACATTTAGTGTATACTGTCGCTCAGGAACGTGGTTGTACAGCGCAAAGATAACAGCGTCGATCCATTAAAATGGGCAGGGTTTGTTGGGTCTAATGGCTTTCTTCTCTTGTTAAAACACTGTTATGCTGACAACAATTCAGAGAGCCGAGGAGTCTAAGTACTTGAAGCAGCCAACGTTTCCAACAACAACTTTATACAGTCGTTTAGGCAGGGGTTGGCTCTCTCAAAATGGACATGTTAATACTTCATTCTCTGACCTAGCTAGCAGCAGTCCCGGAGACAAAACGTATATTTAGATCTTCCCCCAAAAACCATAAATTTAGACAGAATTTTTCCTTTCAGTACGCGGTCTCCCCCACCCCCCCACACACACTTTCAGACAGGAGGCCCAATATACAATGTCTGGAATGTATTTTATTCTGCATAGCTGCTGTTTCCTGACATCTGGACAGAGGTATGCTATCTCGGCTATCGTTCTCCCAGCCTCAACGGGTAGCTCAGACCAGCCGGCCAAGGTAGATTGCTTTGGGATATTTCTTCTGTAGCGCTGACCACTGAACAAAAAAGTAATCTGACAAATTGTACAGTATCTTCCCAGAAAGAGACAAGGTTTCAACTCGGCAGATGCTCTCTATGTAGATAATCAGCACTTTCTTCATTCCGAGTATTCTGAGCATCAGAGCGGATATGCAGAGGGGCACACATGTTCCTGGTCCGTTACACAGCACCTGCACAGAAAAACAAGAGGGGTTATTTTTTGCATGATTTACGGGTGTTTTCAGAGTTCAGTGCAGCCAATGTGGATCATTAGCTCTCTGCCCTTCCAGTGCTGATTGTAGGGACTTCACTCTGACAGTCCCGATATAGATCGACCCTCGAAGGGCGTGAAACTTGTGAAACTTCAGTCAAAATAGGAGTGACAGGCTTCAGGAAGCAAAGAGGAGAAAGCAGATCCAAAAAAATTCTTTGCAATGACAGAACTTTACTAAAGCTAATGACCGTGATGTGCATCCCAGGCAATGATCTAATTCAACACTGCCAGCCAACCTAAACCACTAACTACGGAAAATATTTTGTTACATTCCACATGCACACATGCATAAGCCATAAATATTAGACTGTGAAATGATGATCTGGTTTCATTGATGTGTTAGATGAAGTAATGCCGTGAAATTAGATCTCCACCATTAATGGCTGTCACCTGACATCATCCCTGCACCGTCTTGATAAAAAGCAGCAACAGCAGTCCTCAAAGGCAAAAATATTTTTTTTTAATTTAAAAATATGGAAATGCAATTACCTTCCCCATTCTTCCCCAGGCTGATACCCCACCCACAATGGGCGGCACTATTGCTTCACAGCGCCAGGGACCTGGGTTCGATTCCCGGCTTGGATCACTGTCTGTGCAGAGTCTGCATGTTCTCCTCGTGTCTGCATGGGTTTCCTCCGGGTGCTCCGGTTTCCTCCCACAAGTCACGAAAGACGTGCTTGTTAGGGGAATTGGAAATTCTGAATTCTCCCTCCGTGTACCCAAACAGGCTGTTAATGTAAGCCTACTTGTGGCATTAAGATTATTATTACACCAGCTGTTCACTATATTGCTCCACATTCCCATAAGCAATGTTGGGCTGGATTCAATCACTTCTTGGCCTTTTGGCTAAGATGTGTGAGGTCAGGTGTAATGCCTGGATCTCTCTTGTGGAGACCATGAATTGGATTCAATTTGAATTGATTTTTGGAGCAGGCAAGGAACTTGATTAGCCCCTGTGGTTAGCCCCTGTCCACACTTTGTAACTCTGCTAAAGTAATAATAACAAAAAGCATTGGCCTGGATTATCCAATTCTGCGGTTCTGTCTAGAGGATGCGTCTGGTCTTATGACCAAAAAGTTGCCGCCGCCCCCGCACCGCTGCTCTGTCCGGTGGGAGGGATATCAGCCCCCGGCGTTACCTGCCAATACAGATGCAGAATGGCCAGATCTGTGGCCACGCGTGCGCACAGCGACGGCCGGGCCGTACGACATGGTGCCCGCCGCACGCTGACCCTGCCTGACAAAAACTGCCCTCAGTCCCCTTGCCACCCTCGGACCACCCCACCAGTCACCCAGACCCCGCTGAAGCCCCATCTGCCAGCGGAATGCCCCCCCCTCCCCCCATTGACTGTGGCGCCACTGAACATAGTCCGCAGCCGCCACACCAGGTTTACAAAGTTCAGAGGACATGCAACCGTCATCATCAGGAAGTCGGCCCATCAGGGGCGGAGCATCGGGGGAGGGCCTCAGGTGACATCCTGAGGCCGCTCCAATGGCGTGCGCCGTATTCCTGGAGTACGCTGTTTTTGTGGGGACGGAGCATCGGAAAAATCGCGCCGCCCCCCCCCGCCCGATTTCGGTGTCGAAAGAGATTCTCCGGCTAATCGCCGAACCCGATTTCGGCGTCGACAATCGGAGAATCCCGCCCGTTGTCTCTCAATTTACGAAATATAAAACACTATAACACCCCACCCCTCCGCGGCTTCCCTTTCCTCCCAAACACTAGTATGGCTGTGTTTACCATATAGATCATGCTGGTGTCAATATACTCCCTTATTCTTAGCTCTAGCCGAGCTCCATCATCCTCTAGTTGGCTCTTTCTGACCTCCCATCTCTAATCTCATGTTCCATCTTTCTCCTCTGTTACTAAAAGTCTCAAAACTCTTCTCTACCTTGTCTTCTCCTTCACCACTACTACCATCACCCAATCACTAGCCCTGCTCAACCTTCTCATCCTGCTGATCACCACTAACCTTCTTCCACCTTTATTCTTGTCCAACCTTCAGCCCCTCTTTTACTTTTCTCATGCTCTGCCTTAACCCTCCAGCCCCAAACATAACACTTCTCCCTCAGATTCTCCCTCACTTATTTCCCTATCTATGTTTGACCTAAAAAGTAGACATAGGTCCCCACGCCCCATGTGAAAAATAAAATGGCTTAAAAGTTTATCCTGCACCTTTCCTGATCCCCGGACATCCCACGGTGCTTTCAAGCCAATGAATTATCTTTTGAAGTGTGGTCCCTGTTCTAATGTATGAAATACAACAACCCATTTGCAAACAGCAAGCTCCCACAAGTACCAATGATAAAATGACCAGATAATCTGTATTGGTGAAGTTGGTTGAGGGATACATACTCAATAGCAACCTCATCTTCAAAATAGTGCAATGGGATTTTAAGCATCCTGAGAAGAAAAATGGAACCTTGGTTAAACATCTGGGGCGGGATTCTCCCGTACCCGGTAGGGGGGGGGGGGGTCCCAGCGGGACGGAGTGGTGTGAACCACTCCGGCATTGGGCCGCCCCAAAGGTGTGGAATCCTCTGCACCTTTAGAGGCTAGGCCCGCCCCGGAGTGGTTGGCGACCCGCCGGCTGGCGTGGAAGGCCTTTGGCGCCACGCCAGCCGAGGCCGAGGGGACTCCACTAGCCGGCGCGGGACTGCGCATGCGCGGGAGCGTTAGCGGCTGCTGACTTCATCCCCGCGCATGTGCGGGGGGGGGGTCACCTACGCGTTGGGCATGGCGGAGCCTGAGATGGCCGGCGCGTAGGAAAAGAGTGCCCCCACGGCACAGGCACGCCCATGGATCGGTGGGCCCTGATCGCGGGCCAGGCCATCGTGGGGGCACCCCCCCGGGGCCGGATCGCCCCGCGCACCCCCCAGGACCCCAGAGTCCGTCCGCACCGCCAGGTCCAGCCGGTAAGGGACCTAGTCCAATTTACGCGGGCGGGACTGGCATTGAACCAGCGGGACTTTGGCCCATCGCAGGCCGGAGAATCGCCGGGGGGGGGGGCTGTGCCGACCAGCGCGGCGCGATTCCTGCCCTGAATCTCCGGTGCTGGAGAATTTGGCGGCCAGCAGGGACCCGGCAGGGGGTCAGAGAATCCCGCCCCTGATCAGAAAGAAGTCACCTCTAACAGTGCAACACTTCCTCGGTGCTCCAATGAACTGTCAACCTTGATTTAGTGCTCAAATCTCAGAGTGGGAGTTCGAACATGCAACCTTCTCCTTGGAGCCCAGAGTGCTATCAATGGACCCAGTGTGCTATCAATGGACCCAGAGTGCTATCAATGGACACAGAGTGCTATCAATGGACCCAGAGTGATATCAATGGACCCAGAGTGCTATCAATGGGCCCAGAGTGCTATCAATGGGCCCAGAGTGCTATCAATGGGCCCAGAGTGCTATCAATGGACTCAGTGCTATCAATGGACAGTGCTATCAATGGACCCAGAGTGCTATCAATGGACCCAGAGTGCTATCAATGGACACAGAGTGCTATCAATGGACCCAGAGTGCTATCAATGGACCCAGAGTGCTATCAATGGGCCCAGAGTGCTATCAATGGGCCCAGAGTGCCATCAATGGACTCAGAGTGCTATCAATGGACCCAGAGTGCTATCAATGGACCCAGAGTGCTATCAATGGACCCAGAGAGCTATCAATGGGCCCAGAGAGCTATCAATGGGCCCAGAGTGCTATCAATGGACCCAGAGAGCTATCAATGGACCCAGTGTGCTATCAATGGACCCAGAGTGCTATCAATGGACACAGAGTGCTATCAATGGACCCAGAGTGCTATCAATGGACCCAGAGTGCTATCAATGGACCCAGAGTGCTATCAATGGACCCAGAGTGCTATCAATGGACCAAGAGTGCTATCAATGGACCCAGAGTGCTATCAATGGACCCAGAGTGCTATCAATGGACCCAGAGTGCTATCAATGGACCCAGAGTGCTATCAATGGACCCAGAGTGCTATCAATGGACCCAGTGTGCTATCAATGGACCCAGAGTGCTATCAATGGACCCAGTGTGCTATCAATGGACCCAGTGTGCTATCAATGGACCCAGAGTGCTATCAATGGACCCAGTGTGCTATCAATGGACCCAGAGTGCTATCAATGAGCCCAGAGAGCTATCAATGGACCCAGAGTGCTATCAATGGACTCAGAGTGCTATCAATGGACCCAGTGTGCTATCAATGAGCCCAGAGAGCTATCAATGGACCCAGAGTGCTATTAATGGACCCAGAGTACCTCAATGGACCCAGAGTACCTCAATGGACCCAGAGTGCTATCAATGGTCCGCACCAAGACCCAAACCAGCAAACCCCAAAAGCACAAATTCATCCCTATTTAGGCTGATTGCCCATCAAGACAAAATAGCTTGTCTGTTTCAGCAGATGTCCTAATTTAGGTCAGTGTCTATTGCAATGCTGTGGAAAAGGCCACAGGTGACAATTTTGATGCACACACTTAATGTGCATCACCAGGGTGGCACATGTTGACTTTTGCAGACTATGATGCTTGTAGTTGTTCCTTGAAGAGGACTTGGAGGTGCGCACTCTGCTCATTTCGATTCTTAGGGGCCAGCCTGGCTTAGAAATCGGTTTTTGGTCAATAACTGACTAAAACTGAAGGTGCTGTTTTATCCTCCTTTCGTATTGCCTGACATTAGAAAAGAGGAGCTCATAAACTGGATGAATTCTCCGTGTACTTTCTAGCTGCTGGCTACGTGGGCCAGGGACACGGGAAGATTGTTGTCCGTCACCGGTTTTTTTGGCCGATGCTTGATTCAGAAGTCAAAGAATTCATAGAGTTCTTTTTAAAAAATAAATTTAGCGTACCCAATTCATTTCTTTTTCCAATTAAGTGGCAATTTAGTGTGGCTAATCCACCTAACCTGCACATCTTTGGGTTGTGGGGGTGAAACTCCACACAGACAGTGACCCAGAGCCGGGATTGAACCTGGGTCCTCAGCGCTGTGAGGCAGCAGGCCTAACCCACTGCGCCACCGTGCTGCCCTCATAGAGCTCTTTTTGATATAACTTTTAAGAACTTGCAAGAAAGCAAGAATCAGAGCACCAATTCTGCTAATTTATTTATTCCGTCTCTTCATAATGGGCATTTTTCTACCAATTTCAGTTACAGGCAAAATACTTCCCTTTCCAGTGCAAATATGCCCTTAGCGCGATCTGTCCTCGATGCGGAGCTCTCAAGGTCAAGTTTCAGTTAGCAGGAAACATGCGCTTGCTTAGGGAAACAAAACCATTGTGTGGAGGACCGGCGAGAAATATGTGGCGGGGGTGCGGATCATAACAGAGTCTGACAGCTTTGTAAAGCAACATATACATTTCCGCTGTCTCAGGCATTTTTACCAACAAACTTGATCCGAAAAGGGTTTAAAAAAAAGCTAAGGCGTATGGGAATTGACACTATAAGTAAAATAGATGTAAAATCGCATCCAAAAACATCACCTGAACAAGGATGGTATCTTCAGATAGGTCGGATGAAGGTGGACTTGGTTTATTTGATTAAATTCTTCCAAAATATGGCCAGTCCAAACAACACATTCCAGTTTCTGATCCCACTGTGCATAAAGAAATATTTCTTGCCAGTATCCTAAGTCCATCTTTCACAACCCTGATTATTTTGCTGTGCTACTGTGACATGTATAAAAATACTGTCCTGGGCGCACTTCCTCTCTGCCTTTAATTACCCTTTTTCCTTCTGTAAACACAGTCTGTTTCGGGACTGAAGACCTGTGGCTTATCTTGTTCCTTGCACACCTCTGCTATCTTCCAATCATCACACGTGAGCTCAGCAAAAGTGGTTGGTGCTGAGTGTGGGCCTGAAATATTCAGAGAGATCAGTTCCAATGGCACAGTGGTTAGCACTGCTACCTCACAACTCCAGGGGCCCGGGTTCAATTCCGGCCCTGGGTGACTGTGTGGAGTCTGCACGTTCTCCCCGTATCTGCGTGGGTTTCCTCCGCGTGCTCCGGTTTCCTCCCACAGTCCAAAGATGTGCGGGTTAGGTGGATTGGCCATGATAAATTGCCCTTAGTGTCCAAAATTGCCCTTAGTGGGGTTACTGAGTTATGGGGATAGGGTGGAGATGTTGACCTTGGGTAGGGGGTAGGGTGCTCTTTCCAAGAGCCGGTGCAGACTCGATGGGCCGAATGGCCTCCTTCTGCACTGTAAATCCTATGTAAATATCAGAATGTGTTCATGAGGTGAATAAAAGGTCTGTGCTCAGTGAAAGCAAAACTCAAGAGCAAGTGACAGGTGGCCCGGTGGGGGAGGGAGAGTTTGCATTGAGACTAAAATTGTTCGGAATATAAAAAAAAGATTAAAATGGAGGAGAAAGCTCACAGTCTAAAGTTGAACTCCAATGTTGAGTCCTGAGGGCTGTAATGTGTTGAATCGGGAGACGAGGTGCTATTCTATCAGTGTGTATGGGCTTCCCTGGAGCATTGCAGCTGGCCAAGGATGGACACGTGTGCATGAGAGCAAGATAGATCATAGAACAGTACAGCACAGAACAGGCCCTTCGGCCCTCGATGTTGTGCCGAGCAATGATCACCCTACTCAAACCCACGTATCCACCCTATACCCGTAACCCAAAAACCCCCCCTTAACCTTACTTTTTAGGACACTACGGGCAATTTAGCATGGCCAATCTACCCAACCCGCACATCTTTGGACTGTGGGAGGAAACCGGAGCACCCGGAGGAAACCCACGCACACACGGGGAAATACCGAGTTGGATTGGCAAGCAACCATAGGTTTGGAGCCACGCTTTAGAGCTCAACTCAGAATGTCGGACTGAAGACTGCACAAATATATGTTCTAACACCGAGCTACACTCAGGGACAGGTTCAAATCAGGACTAAAGGATACGTTTTAAAGATAATCTCAAAGCATCCATAAGATCTGCTGTATTATTAGTACATGGTAAGGAGATGCCTAATCGTGACCAGAATGGCAAATTGGTGCCAAGACTTTTCAATTAACAAGAGCAGGCATGGAGAGAGAACAGTGGGAGAGATAGAAAGAGATGGCAGCTGCTCAAGCCAACCATCCACCACCACCTCCACCGACAGTGGGAAAGCCGTCCACACGAAGATAGGGCTCAGACGCCAGCTGCAAGCGCACAGCCCAACACACCGATGTCTTACTGCCACCCAACCATCCACAGGAGAGAATCGACCTTGACATGGTAGGTCACAAATAAAATCAAACAAAAATCGAAAAGGTTAAAAAAACTCACTCACACTTTATTTTTAAAATCACTCCCCCAACAACAAGAAGGAAAAATATACAGTCAGCAAATATATTTCCAAACGAGGCATCCAAATTCATTGTCTGATGGCGGTCTGCCCTTCCTGTTTCTTGATTTGCTCTCATGGGTTCAGGAGAAATTCGGGCAGCACAATGGGGCAGTGGCTAGCACTGCAGTTTCACGGCGCCGAGGTCCCAGGTTCGATCCCGGCTCTGGGTCACTGTCCGTGTGGAGTTTGCATATTCTCCCCGTGTTTGCGTGGGTTTTGCCCCCACAAAGATGTGCAAGGTAGGTGGATTGGACACGCAGAATTGCCCCTTAATTGGAAAAAATGAGTTGGGTACTCTAAATTTATTTTTAAAGATGACTTCAGGAGAAATTTGCTAGACCTAAATGGGGCAGAAATTTCAGATTGGGGTGGCACGGTGGTGCAGGAGTTAACACTGCTGCCTCACGGCGCCGAGGACCCGGGTTCGGCCCCGGGTCACTGTCCGTGTGGAGTTTACACATTCTCCCCATCTCTGCGTGGATCTCACACCCACAACACAAAGTAGTGCAGGGTAGGTGGATTGGCTACGTTAAATTGCCCATTAATTCGGAAAAAAAAATGAATTGGGTACTCTAAATTTATTTTTAAAAATTCTGATTGTTCCAGCATTCATTTCACTGACTTTCTCAGGAGGGAGAAGGACGACGTACTGTATACTTTCAGGCAGCTATGGGCCACATTTCTGGGAGGATCTGTTAAACCACGGCTCTGAAATTCAGCTGAAAGACCTGTTTTTTTATTGCAAATAAGTCATACATTAAAATTTCTTTGCAATCATTCAGCCACATCTTTTGCAAATCTGAACGTTTAACTTCCACGCTCACTGCAATTAAAGGAAATTCCAGTTAGCATCAACCACCCCTCCCTAACTTTCTTGCTCAACTTTCTGCTTGATTAAGCTTGGACTGTGTGGATTTTCAGCTTCATCCTTCAAGTATTTTTAACAGTTTTTGCAAGATTCTTTGAAATTCATTCAACCTATCCCAAACCCCTGCAAATATTTCCGTTGCACATATTTATCCACTTCCCTCTTAAAAGCTATTATGAATTCTGCTACCATCATTGTCCCTGGTAGGCATTCCACCTCCGATGGCCAAAAGGCATCCTGTGCTGTAGATCTTTCCTAACAACGTTCTGCATGAAGATTCTCCGAACCCCTCTCTGGTGATAATCTTAACTATCATCACAAAACAAAAAGATCTTCCATCTCCATAACATCGCTCACCTTCGCCCCTGCCTCAGCTTATCTGCTGGTGAAACAGTGATTGATGTTCTTGCTACTCCACACCTACTGGTAAATGTTTCAATGCTTTCCTGGGTCGAGCTCCAACGTTCACCCTCAGTGAACCTGAGCCAGCCGTATCCTAACCCACACATTCCAGCTTACCAATTATCTTTGAGTTTACGGGCAGCACGGTGGCGCAGTGGGTTAGCCCTGCTGCCTCACGGCGCCGAGGTCCCAGGTTCAATCCTAGCTCTGGGTCACTGTCTGTGTGGAGTTTGCACATTCTCCCCATGTTTGCTTGGGTTTCGCCCCCACAACCCAAAGATGTGCAGGGTAGGTGGATTGGCCATGCTAAATTACCCCTTAATTGGAAAAAAATTAATTGGGTATCTAAATTTAAAAAAGATAAATAGATCTTTGAGTTTACTGCCTTCTGGTCCATCTAAATCGTAATTTAAAAATTCTCACCCGTGTTTTCAAATCCTGCATGGCCTCGCTCATCTCTATTTCTGGAACCTGGTGCAGCCTCACAATCCGCCAAGGACTTTAGTTTTGGCCTCTTGTGGAACCCCCATTTCCATCCTGCTATAATTTCTGGCCATGCCAACCATCACTATGGCATTTTATCCAAGTCTGTCAAGCTAGCAGAACTACTCTTTCTAATGCTATAGAGAGCATGGTGTGTATTCGTGAGTAATTTGACAACACACCACTAGTTAAGATAGGACCGTCTGACAATGTTTAGTTCAGAATTACCACTGATCACATTTGGTATGGTTGAGTACTTTCCAGGAGCTGGGTGATACGTGGCCTCTATTTGCTCTGTAACAATAAGGTCATGTTATTAGAAGTTTTGGCAAACTATTTGGCAACAAACTGCTGATCCTCTTCAACGTGGACCTCGAGAGCCAAACTTACAATATACTCTCAGAATCCAAAGTTACTGGATGGCATGTAGGAGAAGGTCGCACGTTGGATGGCTACTGCTCGAGGCTTGATGTTTTAGAACTTAATGCCCGGTCCCAGGGGCAATTTTTGGTTAAATAAGTGCAGGATGACATAAGGAAGAAAGATGTCCAAATCCCAAAGGAAAGCTGCCATGAAGAAGGGGGCGAAGGAAGGTTTGCCATTGAGTGGAATGGTCGGCCCAGCAATTGGAAGGGTGGCGGAGGCCGGGTCATTGGGTGGGGCCGCACTGTTCACGGCAAAAAAGTTGACCGAGGTGATGGTTGTGGAACTTGAAAAACAGTTCGCAAAGCACATGGAGGTGATGAGGAAGGAGATAATGGCAGCATTGAAGGTGCTAGTGGAGGAGGCGATTGCCCCGGTGAAGGCGACGGTGTCGAGGACATCGGCCAAGGTGTGGGAGCAGGGTGAGAAACTGAAGGGAGTTCAAGAGGCCTTGCCGCAACACACTGTGATCAACTCACCTTGATGGGTGAGGAGCTGCAGAGGGTGGTGGAAGCCAACAAGAGGACCTGGAAAACAGATGTAGGCAGCAAAATCTGAGGATCGTGTGCCTGTCCGAAGGGGTGGAGGGCCCGAGGACGACGGAGTATTTTGCCAAGGTGTTGGCGGAGTTTTTGGGGGAGGGGGAAGATCCCTCTCGGTACGAACTGGATCGGGCTCATAAAGCATGGAGACCTAAACCAAAGGCGAATGAGCCGCCAAGAAGTGATTATTTGTTTCCATAGGTACCGAGTGAAGGAGAAGGCCCCGTGTTGGGCAAAGCAGAAGTGGGAGGTGCAGTGGGCTGGAGCAGGTATATATGTACTGTGGAATTGGCGATGAGGTGGGCGGTCTTCGGCTGAGTGATGACCGCACTGTATAGCAGCAGGGTGCAGTTTGACATAGTGTACCCAGCTAAGGATGGCCTACAACTGCAAAGACTTTTATTTCGAGACGGTGGAAGCAGCGGAGGCGTTTGGAAAGGCAAAAGGAATGGGGCAGAAGTGAGAAACGGGACTGACGATTGGTCTTGGACTGAGGGTAGTGGGGAGGGGTGGAGGAGTGTATGTAGCTTTACTGTTCACTGCATGTTGTTATATGTGCTAAATGAGTTGAAGTTGGGATTTCTTTTGCAATGATGGTTTTTTGGGGTTGGTGTGGTTACACAACGGTTGTGCATTGAAGGTTTTTTTTTTTCCTGGAACCATGCAGGGGGGAGGGGATTGGAGGGTAGTGGAGCCTGGGTAGGGGCCTCCACATTGAGCTAGCCAGTGAACGGGAGTGTGGTGGGGGAGGGGCTGCGACCATCAGAGCCTGGTAGAACAGGTTTCGATGAGCCTAGCAGGTGTGAAAAGTTGGGGTGGGGGGGGGGGGACTGATACAGGGTGAGGTATTTTCAAGAGGGATGGGAGGATTCTGGGAGGGGAGGGGTATCAATGGTAACAATGGGATGAGGTGGACCAAGCCCAGTGGGCAGGGTCTGGAATTATGAGGATGGTAGATATGAAGGGAAGGGGAAGTGAGAGACCCCAGGGTAGGATAGTTAGGTGGAACGTGAGGGGTTTGTTGGAGGGATGTTTTTTAGGGTCATTCCCTAATGATTGTTAATTTCTGTTTTTTTACCTGGATTGTACGGGTGGATGTTTTGGTCTGTATATTGAGTGGGGGACAGTTTGTGTGTGGGGGATTGTTACTGTATTTGTTTGTTTTTTCTTTGGTTGTTTATTGATGAAAATGTTGGAAATGAGGAGAATAAAAAAAAAAAAAAAAAAGAACCCAAAGCCACTGGATGGAAGCACACAGCCTTATTTGACTTCATAAAAAGTAAGAGACTCATTTATGGACAGTGGAGCCGAAAGATCTGTACCTCTGGAAATGGCAGGTGTGAGAAAAGATTGACCCCAGATCTTTCCTTTTCCAAGGAATCCCTACAGTGCAGAAAGAGGTCATTCGGCCCATCAAGACTACGCCAACACTAGGGCAGCACGGTGGCGCAGTGGGTTAGCCCCGCTGCCTCACAGCACCAAGGTCCCAGGTTCGATCCCGGCTCTGGATCACTGTCCGTGTGGAGTTTGCACATTCTCCCCATGTTTGCGTGGATTTCGCCCCCACAACCGAAAGATGTGCAGGGTAGGCCACGCTAAATTGTCCCTTAATTGGAAAAAGATGAATTAGGTACTCTAAATTTATAAACGAAAAGTCTGCGCCAACCCTCTGAAAACAGACCCGACCGAGGACCACGCCCCACCCTAACTTTATAATCCCACCTAACCTGCACATCTTTGGACTGTGGGAGGAAATCCATGCAAACATGGGGAGAACGTCCACATAGTCACCCAAGGCCAGAATTGAACACGGTGCCGTGAGGCAGCAGTGCTAACCAGTGTGCCACAATTCCACCTGTCCCTCCCCCCCCTTTTACAACAAGAAGTCTTACAACACCTTTACAACAGCGTAGAACCATCACATTTTCTTCAGTTCCACAGAAGAGTCGCATTGTGATCGACTCTGTTTCTCTCCCCACAAATGCTGTGAGATCTGAGATTATAAAGCACTTTGTTTTTATTTCAGATCTCCCGCGTCCATCGGATTTTATTATATTACTTTGCACTGGGAGTTGTAAGAATGCATATTGTTTGTTCTTCCCAGGTTTTGATGCAATATTCAGTAAAAGGCAACATTCAATCTCCAAAGCCAAGTCCACACACAGTAGCATGTTCCTGCCAGCTCGCCCCATTCAACGTCAAAGTGGCTTGATTTATGGCCCAGTGGTTAGCATTGCTGCCTCACAGTGCCGAGGACCCGGGTTCGAATCCCAGCCCTGGGTCACTGTCCGTGTGGAGTTTGCACATTCTCCCCGTGTTTGCGTGGGTTTCGCTCTCACAACCCAAAGATGTGCAGCCTAGGGGAATTGGCCACGCTAAATTGCTCCTTAATTGGAAAACAATGAATTGGGTACTCTAAATTAATTTTTTTTTTAAATTGGCTTGTTTTATTCATTGGTGTGGTTTGTAGCTAACAATTCCCAAACACGGGGTGGCACGGTCACGCAATGGTTAGCACTGCTGCCTCATGGCGCTGAGGACCCGGATTCTATCCCGGCCCTGGGTCACTGTCTGTGTGGAGTTTGCACATTCTCCCCGTGTCTGCGTGGGTCCCACCCACACAACCCAAAAAGATGTGCAGGGTAAGTGGATTGGCCACGCTAAATTATCCATTAATTGGGAAAAAAAGAACTGGGTACTCTAAATTTAGACTTAAAAAATTAAAAAGCAAACTATTCCCAAACACACACAATTAAATGCTACTTCAATAGATACAATTAGGTTTGGGTGAACGATTTGAAGGCAGGGTCAATGTTTGAATGAAGGAAGCAAGGGCAATGGGAGACAGTGGTGGGGTCAGGGGGATGTGTCCTGACCTTTTATTGTACCAGTAAGAGAAGCTAGCAGGACCTTGGGGACAATGCATGCTCTGCCAATGGCTACACAACAAACACAGCGACAGATGCACTGTACTACACAATGTTCTTATAAAACTTAATGGGGAACTTGCCTGCCACTGTTCCAAACACATCGTCAGAAGTGACATTACCAAATTTCTGAAAGATAGATGTTGGCGAATCGAGCTGAACCTGCCCTTTCAATTTACAAGGCAGAACCCATAGCTCTGTGCAAAATAAGCAAAGGCTTGGCTGAACTATCACTGCACTTAAGGTAGTGTCCTTGGTGTCTAAACAATTTAGACAAAGCATTCATTTTGCTGTTTCCAGAAAGGATATCCCGTCTTATTCTTTGTGTTAATTATAAACTGGGGTTGAAAACTGCTCGTTCAACTAATCTGCCAGTGCGTCTTTAACCTCAGCACATTCACCAAGAACTAGGATTTTAAAAAAGGCATGAAAATAAGCTCTCCCAAAGCCTAACCACCTGCTTGCTTTGGACCTACTTAAATTTAAAGTAAATGAGGGCGGCACAGTGGCGCAGTGGGTTAGCCCTGCAGCCTCACGGCGCGGAGGTCCCAGGTTCAATCCCGGCTCTGGGTCACTGTCCGTGTGGAGTTTGCACATTCTCCCCGTGTTTGCGTGGGTTTAGCCCTCACAACCCAAAGATGTGCAGGCTAGGTGGATTGGGCATGCTAAATTGCCACTTAATTGGAAAATAATAATTGGGTACTCTAAATTTATTTTAAAAAATTTAAAGTAAATAATGGCGGGGCGGGGTTATGGAACCAGAGTGTGACAGGGTGGGACAGAGCATTCAAACACAAGAGTGTACCAGTAGGGAGAATTTGCTTTAAACTAACGGAGGGGGGGGGGGGGGGGGGGTTCAGGTGAAAGGTAATTTAGAAATCCAAAGAGTGTGAACGTCATATTAATATATTTGAATTCATTTAAATGATATTAGTGGCCCCACCACCAAATGATCCCCCATTTTATATATTTACACCTTGTTGATAGCCCGGGGGGGGGGGGGGGGGGGGGGGGGGGGGGGGGGGGGCCCTTGAGGCCTCTGTAATGGGGGCTGGTAGCTGTCTGGATGCTCAACTAACCAGAGCCCCCTTTACAGATGGCGCCCCGATCCCTATCTCTTTGGAGCCGGTTCCTGTTTCTAAGGCCCCACCAGAGTAACAGTGTAAACCACACCTGCTCTTTTTTTTTTGCAATGAGACTCAAGATTCAGTGAGAAAACTGGTCTGTGCAACTGGAGAGCTAACACCAGCTTTTTGTCTGAGCCTGACACGTTGCCAAATTCTGGTCAGTCTGCCCAAAATTAAAGTATATGAGTGTGGGTAATGACAAGCCAAGTGGGAAAAGAGGGGACAGAGAGTTTAACAGTAATAGTGAGAGAAGAGGAAGGAAAAAGTAGTGAAAAATAAAATTGAAGTCACTTTATCTGAATGTGTGGAGCAATGAGTCAGATGAACCAGTGGTACAAAGAGAGACAAATGTCTTAGATCTAATCATCATTACAAGACATGGTTACAAGGTGACAAAGGTTGGGAAATAAATATTCCGGGGCACACATTTTGAAAAGTCAGGCAGAACAGAATAGGAAGATAATAAAGGATTATATACGAATGAGTGCGAAAGGATCTTGGCTCAGGAAATCAGGAAGTAGAATCAGCATGCACGGAGATTAGGAATGGCAAGGGACAGTAAGAATTGTGGGAGCCTTCAATTTTTATATAGTCTGGACCAATCAAATTGGTAAAGATGGTCTGGAAATTGAGTTTTTAAGAATGCTTATGTGACAGTTTCCTGGAGCAATGTCATGGAACCAACTAGGGGCAAAGCTACTTTAAATCCAGTGATGAATGTCAGAAATGGTCATATTTTATACTTTGTGCAGTAATGTTATTAAAACCTGGGTGAAGATGTATACAGACAGTATAGAGTGGTGATTAAGGTGTTGAAAAAGTGAGAATCTTTGATTTGCTGGTGAAGTGTTTTGCTAATGGATCGTGAGAATAATTTATTTGTTTATAGAAAGCTAATGGAAGATTGCTTAGTTTTGACAGACTCCTAGGGTGTAGATAATTTATGAGGGGCCCTGGCTAAACAAGTTAAGGGACACCTTGTAAAGAGAGACAATAATATTGCCTTATGCTTTGGGGTACAGATGATGTAGTTAATGGGAGGAGCCAGGTCTGTTTGAAGATTCAGTCGGTCCTAGAACTCTAATCTGAACAGAGGTATTTCAGTTTGGTCCTGAAAGGTTCTCTCGCCAAAGACTTTGCACAGAGAAAAGCAAGTAAAACGCTGGTTGTTAACTTTATTCATGCGTGATATTTGATATGTATTGTTTTGCTTAATTGGAATATGGTGGCCGGTTTAAGAAGTTAGTTAAGGTTTCTTATTTTCCTTGAAAACTGTTGTAACTGTTAACTGTAAAGCTCTTTCTTTGTTGCTAATGTGATTAATTCTGTGATTAAAGTTTGTTTCAACATAAAAGGTGGTCAGTGTTATCACTCCTGGGGTTCAGTGACATTTCCCCTCCGCTTTACAAACTGAAAACAGTTGGGTTCTTGTTTGGGTTCCTAACATTAGTATTGTACATATGGGGCATGGTTAATTAGTAATTACAGAATCATAGAATCCCTACAGTGCAGAAGGAGGCCATTCGGCCCATCACGTCTGCACCGGCCCTTGGAAAGTGAACCCTACTTAGGCCCACACTATCTGCCTAACTCCATCTAAACATTTGGACAGTTAGGGGCAATTTAGCATGGCCAATCCACCTCTTTGGATTGTGGGAGGAAACCGGAGCACTTAGAGGAAATCCACACAGACGTGGGGAGAAGGTGCAGACTCCACACAGTCACCCAAGGCCAGAATTGAACCCGGGTCCCTGGGTGAGGCAGCCGTTCTAACCATGGAGTTATAAGATTCACTAGAAAATAGTGATCATAATACAACTGAATTCCACATTAAGTTCAAATGCAACATTCTCAAATCACAAATAACAATCTTAAACTTAGCCAGCTCTCCCTCATACTAATGTAATTGGCCTTGACTAAGGTTAATTGGGTAAACTGTTTATGTTCCAGGATGGAGCAACAATTCAGATGAACCAGTGGTACAAAGAGAGATAAATGTCTTAGATCTAATCATCATTACAAGACATGGTTACAAGGGACAAAGGTTGGGAAATAAATATTCCGGGGCACACATTTTGAAAAGTCAGGCAGAACAGAATAGGAAGATAATAAAGGATGACATACGAATGAGGTAATGGCAATAAATAACCAGAGGGAAACATTTCAAGGAATGATTAAAAATGTTGAACGAAAATTCAACATTCTATTGAAAATCAAAAACTCTGAAGAAAGATCCATCTGTGGCTTACTAAGGAGGTTAAGGATCGTGTGAGATTAGAAGAGTCTTAAATGTTGCAAAGATCGGCAGGAAGTATAGGGAGTGTTTTAGAAACCAGCAAAGGACCACTAAAAGGTTGATAGAAAGGTAAAAAATAGAAAGGATAAACTAACCTGGAACATAAAGATTGCAAGAGCTTTTATAGTTTAGAAAAAGGAAGAGAGTGGCAAAAAGTAATGAAAATGCAGAGATGGGAGAAATTATCATGGGGAATAAGGAAAAACCAGAGACATAGACAAAGGATTTGTTCAGCCTTCATGGAAGAAGACACAAGTTGCACATCAGAAATATAATATTACAACATGTAATAAAAAAAGCAAATGGAATTTTAACATTTATTGCAAAAGGACTAGAGCATAAAAGTAGAGAAGTGTTGTTGCAATTGTATAGGGTGTTGGTGAGACCATCATCTGGAGTATTGTGTCCAGTTTTGGTCTCCTTATTTAAGGAAGGTTGTGGTGGCATTGGAGGCAATTCAGAGGAGATTCACCAGGTTGATTCCGGGTATGAAAGGTATGAGGAGAGATTGAACAGTTTGGGCTTACACTCGCTGGAGTTTAGAAGAATAAGAGGGGATCTGATCGAGGTATATAAAATACTAAGAGAGAGTGATAAAGTAAACATAGACCAATGTTCCCCCTTATGGGACAATCTAGAACAAGGTGCCACAGATATAGATTGAGAGGCGGTAGATTTAAAACTGAGATAAGGAGGCATTACACTCGTAGAGGGTTGTGCATTTGCGGAACTCGCTGCCCCATAGTGCGGTGGAGTTTGAATCATTAAATGGTTTCAAGAAGGAGATAGATATATTTCTGATTTTAAAAATGGGTTAAAGGGATATGGTAGGGGGTGCATTTGAGACCAGGAAGAGATCAGCCATGGGGCAGCATGGTGGCACAGTGGTTAGCACTGCTGCCTCACAGCTCCAGGGTCTCGGGTTCAATTTCGGCCTTGGGTGACTGCATGGGTTTCCTCTGGGTGCTCCGGTTTTCTCCCACAGTCCAAAGATGTGCAGATTAGGTGGATTGGCCATGCTAAATTGCCCTTAGCATCCAAAAGGGTTAGGTAGGTTTACTGGGTTACGGAGATAAGGTGGAGGTGTGGCCTTAAGTAGGGTGCTCTTTCCAAGGGCTGGTGCGGACTTGATGGGCCAAATGGCCTTCTTCTGCACTGTAAATGCTATGTCTACCTGATTGAATGACGGAGCAGGCTCGAAGGGCTGAATTGCCTCCTTTTGCTCCTAATTCCTATGTTCCTATGTAATATAGGGTAACCTGGCGGCCAATAAGAATGAGGCAATTAATGTTATTAATATCAGCGGAGGAGCAGTACTGGAGAAACCTTAGGGACTAAAATCTAACACATTCCTAGAATCCAATGGTCTATATTCTATGGTTCTAAAACAGATCACCGCAAAGATAGCGGTTACACTGGCTATAATTTTCCAAATTCTCTCGGTTCTAGAAAAGGAAGTTAGCAAATGTAAAATCTCTGCTCAATAAAGGAGTGAGTGAGAAAACATAACTGCAGGCCAATTAGCCTGACATCAGTCATCAGGAAAGTGCTGGAATCGATCAGTAAGATAGTCTTATCAATACAGTTAGAAAAGCATTTCAGGATTAGAATTCAACATGGCTTTACAAAAGAAAAACACTGTTTGACAAATTAAAGATTTTTAAAGAATGTTACAAGTAGGATAGATGAAGCAGAAATCAGAAGATGCTTGGATTTCCAAAATACAATCGATAAGGTGCCACACATAAGTTTAATACACAAGATAAGGGATTGAATCATAGAGTCCCTGCAATGCAGAACGAGGCCATTCAGCCCATCGACTCTGCACCGACCCTTCGAAAGACAACCCTGCTGAGGCCCACTCCCCACCACATTCCTGTACACTAAGGGGCAATTTACCATGGCCAATCCACCTAACCTGCACATCTTTGGACTGTGGGAGGAACCGGAGCAGTCGGAGGAAACCCATGTAGATACGGGGAGGATGTGCAGACTCCACACAGTCATCCAAGGTCGGATTGAACCCAGCTCCCTGGCGCTGTAAGGCAGCAGTGATGACCACTGAGGACTGGCCAGGAAACAGAGAGTAGGGGTAAATGGGGCATTTTCAAGTTAGCAGACTGCGAAGAGTGTAGTGCCGAAAGGATCAGTGTCGGGGCATCAGATATTTAAAATCAATATTGATGACTTAATTGGGGACGAGACAAAGCGGTATGTATTTAGGTTTGCTGATAATATAAAGTTAGGTGAGAACACAAGTTGTGAGGGGGACTGCAAAGAGGTAGAGACAGGTTAAATGAGTGGGCAATGAGATTCCAGCTGGAGTATCTTGTGGGGAAGTATGAGGTTATTCACTTTGATTAACATGCAGGTCTGCCAAGCTAATGGCATGTTGGTCTCCATTGTAAAGGAATTAGAGTACAAAAATAAAAATAGTCTTGCTACAATTGTCGGGGGCTTTGGTGAGACCACACCTGGCATACTGTGTGCAAGATTGGTCTGCATACTTAAGAAAGGATATGTGCGTATTGGGGGTAGTACACCAAAGGTTCACTAAATTGGCCCCTGGAAGGAGAGAGTTGTCCTGTGATGAAAGGCTGAGTAAATTGGGTCTATATTCAGAAGAATGCGAGGTGATCTTATAGAAACATTCAAGAATCTCAAGGGGCTTGACGGGGTGGATACCGAGACATTGATTTCCCTGGCTGGTGAACATAGAACAGAGGGGCACAGTCTCAGAATAAGGGGTCGATCATTTAGGACTGAGGCGAGGAGAAATTTCTTCACTCAAGGGGCTGTGAATCTTCGGAATTCTCTACCACAGTGGGTTCGGAGTGTGTCATCATTGAATGTATTCAAGGCCAAGATGGGCATACTTTGGGTCTCGGAGGGAATCGAGGGATATGGGAAGCGGGCAAAGTCCAAGATCAACCATGATTGCAGCGAATGGTGGGGCAGGCCTGACAGGCTGCAAGGCCTTCTCCTGCTCCTATCTCTTATGTCCTTACATTTAATGAGTGGTTGCCCAGTAAACCTGGTCACTGTAAGCCAGACAACAAGAAGTTTGTTTCGATTGTTGCCTTTTAAAAATCCTAGTTATGTTTTCCCACAGAATTATGGAAATTACAGGTCAGAAGGAGATCGTTTGGCTGTCACCTTTGTGGGAATAGATTTCCAGCTGCAGCCATTTGCTCCAATCAAAGTAGCCTCTAGTTTTCTAGATCTGTTCTTTTTAAATTCTCATGCACTTCCTTTTAATGTTATAATTTCTCCCTTGATAACGACTTGGAGAGCGTAATAACTAATTATATGAAAAATAATTCCAACTTACCCCTTCAATTTTTCTACTGCAAACCTTTAGACTATGGCTCTTGGTTACTGATTAATTAACCAGCACAAGGAATCTCTTACTTAACCTTTTAAAGCATTGATTAGTTTAAAATTTCCCTCTGATTTGCCGAAATATCTCTGCTCCCATGGGGGAGCAGGAACGATTTATCAAGCCTTTCTTTAGGAAAACTGATGTTCATCTTTGGTGTCTTTCTACTCCCCGCCTCGGAAATCTCCTCTAGCCCCACAACCCTTAAGAGATGTTCACGCTCCTCTAACTCTGGTTTGAATCGCATCACCATTGGTGACCATATCTTCAGCTGCCACAGCACTCAGCTCTAAAACTCCTTAAACCCCTTCAACTCGCTATCTTCCATTACGGTACTTCTTAAAACCTACATATTCGACCAAGCTTTTGTTCATCTGACCTAATATCTCAAAGAGGCTTGGTTTCAAATTTTCCTTGATAATGCTCCCATAAAGCACCGTGACATTTTATTAGTTTAAAGGCGCTATATTAATCTAAGTACTTGTTGTTGTCAGTGGATGTCAAACTCAATTTACACAGCGGGCCTGTCCAATATGGGCCACATTCAGAAAGTTATGGATAGAAATTGCTGTGTCTCAACCATCGGTTTGAGCCAGGGAAGTGGGTTGGGAGGTTTTGGAGATGGGAGGAGAGGGGAGTTAGGGTTATTAAAGGACTTGTCGTTTTGCGAGGCTGGAGGAGTAGATGGAGAAGTATGGACTGGAGAGCGGGAGGTATTTAGATACCTGCAGATCTGGGATTTTGCCAAGGAGGTACAGAGCTTCCCGATAGCGCCGGCCTCTACATTGTTGAAAGAGGTATTGACGGGGAAAGGAGAGGGGGGTAGTGTCGGTGATTTATGGTAAGATTCTGGGGGAGGACAAAGTATCATTGGAGGGGATTAAAGCGAGGTGGGTGGAAGAGTTGGGGGGGGGGGGGAGGAGGACAGGCTGTGGTGTGAGGTGCTGTGGATGGTAAATGCCTCACCTCGTGAGCGAGGTTGGGGCTGATACAATTGAAGGTGGTATAAAGGGTGCACCACACGAGGGTGAGGATGAGTCGACTCTTTGAGAGGGTGGAGGATGTGTGTGAGCATTGTGGGAGGAGCCCCGCAAACCATGTTTGTATGTTTTGGCCCTGCCCGAAACTAGAGGGAGATTTTTAAGGTTATCTCTAGGGTGGTGCGTGTGAGGTTCGAACCAGATCGCTTAGAAGGTATTTTCGGGGTGTCGGATCAGCCCGGGCTGCAGGCGGGTTCGGGGGCAGATGTCTTAGCCTTCGGCTCGCTGATTGCCCGGAGGCGGGATGAGCTGGGATGGAGGTCAGCTTCTCCGCCCTGTACCTCGGCGAGGTGGGGGACCTGCTGGAATTCCTGACGCTTGAAAAGGTGAAGTTTGTGTTGACGGGGAGGATGGAAGGGTTCTAGAACTCATGGGCATTGTTTATCATGCGCTTTCAAGAATTGGATGCCGGCAAACATTGGGGGGGGGGGGGTGGGGGGCTGGTTGAGTACATTATTTATTGTTTATCATGTATGGGATGACCGTGGATTCTCTTTTGGTCTTTCTTGTTTTGTATTTGGGATGTAGGGGTGATGTTTGGGTTTGTATGTTGAAGGGGATGCTGGCTGGGGGATTGCCATTGTGTTTGTTATTATTGGTTATCTTGTGTTGGTTGTATATTTGATGAAAAAGTGGACAATGAGGCGAATAAAAATATTTTTTAAAAGACATTGCCGTGTCTCGCATCCCTTTTCTTGTGAGGAAGAAGGGTGCAGTGCGTTCCAATCTGTGGGTGCGAGATCCTTTTTAAACACAAATTCCAATGAAGGGGCAATTTAGTGTGGCCAATCCACCTACCCTGCACATCTTTGGGTTGTGGGGTTGAGGCCGACGCTGACACGGGCAGAATGTGTAAACTTCACACTGACAGTGACCCGTGGCTGGGATCGAACTCGGGTCCTCCATGTCATGAGGTAATGCTAACCACTGCGTCACCGTGCCACCCGGGTGCGATATCCTGCACCTAATCTGTGGTATAGCATGACCGCCATGATATTTTTTTTTGCTAGTTTCACTCTCCAGCCCTCGGATCCCGTCCTAATTTCCCGCAGCCTTTCCGCCAATGATCCAGTCTCATGACTGCCCCGACCTTCATTTTCCGAGTTTCAATCACTCCTGAATTTTGTGGAGGAAATCAGGGCGATAATATGGAGTGCTTGTGGGTTATTGCTGTGTCCATAAGACACAGGAGCAGAATTAAGTCATTTGGCCCATCGAGTCTGTCCACCACTCAATCATGGCTGATATGTTTCTCATCCCCATTGTCGCAAAGTTGAAAAGGCACAGCTCATGCCCCATTACAGAACATTTGACATAGGTGCGCTGAATGAAACTGTATCAAGGGTCACGTGCAGCCCAGGGGTCATCTATTTGACATTTTCCAGTCAATATTTCACGGTTTTAATGTTCTAAGCTGCACATTTGCACGCCAACTTCTTGTTTTAGGTTGTCCATCCTAGTATGGGATGAAAGGTGGCTGGTATTTATCGAGCAGCATCCAAAAATCACGTGGTTGGAAACCGAATTCCTTCTATTAGAAAATCCAATTTCTTGGTCAAAAATTGGGAGCAATTCCTGTACTTGGAGAAGTTTAAGTTAATTTTGGGGATGGGGGCGAGTGAGGGTTCCTCAAGAGATGGGGTCTGAAAGAGCTGATTACCATCAGCTGCTGAGGGGGGAGCGGGGAATTTGCTTTCAGTTACTGGAGTGAAAGATGGAGATGTTTGGGGCTTTTTGTTGTTTTATTTTGGTGTGTTGTAAAATGTTGCGTGGCAGGGAATCTGCTGGAATTCCTAACTCTTCAGAGGGTTAAGTTTGAACTGAGGGGAAGGATTCTACAATCCATGGGCATTTATTCATTATGCACTTTCATGAATTGGATTACATCGAACAGTAGGAGGGTGGTGGTTGGGAGGGTTGTGGGAAGGGTTGTGACATGTGTCAATGGTGACTCTGGCTGTTTCCTGATTCCTTCTTGCTTTTTGTTTATGTTAACATGCGAGCTGTTGTTTGGGAGTTAGTGGGAGGATGGGATTGTTGCTGTTGATAAGGGGACTGACAATGTATTTGTTACTGTTTAAATTTGGAAGAAAATGTGACGAAAGAGGAGAATAAAAATATTTTTAAAAAAAGTAATTTAAAATATTAAAAATAAAATAATGTTTTTAAGGGCAGCACGGTGGTACAGTGGTTGGCACTGCGGCCTCACGGCGCCGAGGTCTCACGTTCGATCCCGGCTCTGGGTCACTGTCCGTGTGGAGTTGGCACATTCTCCCAGTGTTGTGTGGGTTTCGCCCCCACAACCCAAAGATGTGCAGGGTAGGTGGCTTGACCACGAAAAATAAATTGGGTACTCTAAATTTATTTTAAAACATTTTTAAAAAACAAATGGCAGCAAAGGTTTCAAGAGGAGGATGAACCACCATTTCAAGTGACAGTACGAGTTTGCTAAAAATAACTTTCAGACCTGTGAGCAGACAGGGCTCAAGACAATACTGGAGTTTGTTTTTCAACAATGTCCGAATGGTGTAATGACTTTTACAGACGGAAATCCAACATTATACGAAGGCTCATCTCGCTTTCACAAAGCATTAGGAGATTCTGTTTTGATTGAGGGTCAAAGTAAATTGTGATGGCGGTTTAACAACTTCAGCTATTGCCTTTGAAAGAGGGAAAATGCTTCACGGAAGCACAAAGGGGAAATAACTATATGCCACGCCGAAACAGGAGGGGTGGTCAAAGAGGTGGGATTTAAAGAGGGTGTTAAAGGAGAAAAGTGAACTGAAGGTTCTGAACGGTTTTCAGAGGTGAAGATACTGCTGTCAGTGGTGGAACATAGGGAATCATACTGTTCAGGGGGATGTTTGGATCTGGGGAGGACAAGGTAATAAATATTTTTTTCATATAAATTTAGAGTATCCAATTATTTTTTTCTCCAATTAAGGAGCAATTTAGCGTGGCCAATCCATCTGACTAACACATCTTTTGGGTTGTGAGGGCGAAACCCACGCAGACACGGGGAGAATGTGCAAACTCCACACGGACAGTGACCCAGAGCCGGGATGTGAACCTGGATCCTCAGCGCTGCAGTTCCAGTGCTAACCACTGCGCCACATGCCACCCTTAAGCTTATAAACATTGTTTGATGTACAGTTCTTTACATCTCCCACTCCAGAGACTGCGCACAAATTGAAGGCCGACACTCCTGCACAGTACCGAATAAGTGTTACACTGTTGAACGTGCCAACTTTTGAGTGAGAATTAAGGGGCAATTTAGCGTGGCCAATCCACCTAGCCTGCACATCTTTGGGTTGTGGGGGCGAAACCCACGCAAACACGGGGAGAATGTGCCAACTCCACCCGTTGAGCGGACTTAACTGAAGTCCACTGAATCGCGCCCTTTAACTCAGCACCTTGCTCTCATGCCCACATGTCCGTCCGTCTCATGCCCACATGTCCGTCCGTGGCTTACTGCAAAGTTCCAGTGAAGCCCGGCAGAAGCTGGCGGAGCAAACATCCCATCTTCTGGTTGGCAATGTTGCAGTCACCAGGACTCAACGTTGAGTTCGGCAGCTTTAGATTGTGACATTTCTCCTCCATCTTAAACCCCTTTTCTTAAATATCCCGTACATGTATTACCTCAATGCAACCCTACTCTTCCCCACCTCCCCCACACCAGGCCACCTGTCTTTTCTTCTTAAAGTTGTTACTTTTTGTTGCAAACTCTCACAGCTCCAACACATTTTCCCTCCCTTCAGTTCTGATGAAGAGCCAAAAGGACTCGAAACGTTAGCTCTTCTCCGTCCTTACAGATGCTGCCAGACCTGCTGCGTTTTTCCAGCATCCTCTGTTCTTTTAACACAGATGGCCTGGTGATTAACAATCACTGATCACAGGAGCTTGCTATGCACAATGTGGCTATTGTGTTCACTTCATAACAGCAGTGACTACCTTCAAAAATACTTAACTGGCTGTACAGTGTTTCAGGGACATCTAGAAGTTGTGAAAATAAATAAACTTGATCTTTTTTTCCTTAATTTAAATACATTTACCATTGTATCTGGAAACAATCATTTCTTCAATATATCAAGTGTAAATCACTGCACAAAGCCTTTGGCAAATATCTTTTAACTGGAAGTAGTCCGTTCGATACTTTATACTGTGCAATAAATATTAATGGTTCCAAAAGTTTAGTTTGGTCTTTCCCTGGCAACAGCAGCTGCTGCAGGCAGTAAGGCAGCATCTTATAGTTTAGATTTAGAATACATTCGCACTTTATGACCTTCTGGTTTACGCGTGTCATTCATTTTTTGGTCATTTCCTTTCAATGTAAACTTCTCTTTTATTTTTGATGCAAGAAAAGTGAGGAATCAGATTTGCACAGTAATGCATGATTGTCCTACTTCTACAATAAACAGAAAGTTTGAAACACAACCCGTGGCCGTGGCCCAGATTTTGCAATGGAATGGTGGTCGCTGTTCACCTCAATGACAGCAGCTCGCAGATTTTTTCAGTCTTGGTAAAATGCAAAACATGCTCCTTGAACAGAATTTTTTATTCTTTTTTTTTAATAAATGTTTTTATTCTCCATTTTCACATTTTCCTTCAAAATTTACACCCCATCCACAGACAGTAAAGGGTAAAAAATACAAAATCAATCCCCTTAACAATAACAACGATCCCATCCTCCCACCACCCCAAACAACTGCCCACCTGTCAAGATATGCATACAATAAAACAAACCCTCCCACGGTGGAAACAAAAAACAAAGGAGAAAAAGAAAAAAGGAGTCCGGGACCGCCCATGGTCACCATAGAGTCCACTCCTTCCCACCCCCCATCCCATACTCAACGCCATCTAACCTCTGAAAGAGCGCCATACATGATACCCAAGAGTTGTAAACCGCCCCCCGCCCCCCACCCCCCTCCCCAACTCCTCCCGTCCACTGCCTCATGTAAAACTCCTCCCCCCAATCTCGGTTCCTTCCCCCCAACTTTCCACCCCGGCTAGACCACTCGGACCCTGTTTTGCCAGGCTCCGATGGCCGCAGCCCCTCCCCCCACCTCACTCCCGTTCACTGGCCAGCTTAAACCGGCCAGCGCGGAGGCCCCCGCCCGGGTCCCTTTCCCCTTGCCCGACCATGGGAAAGCCCAGAAATCCCCTTTTAGCACACACACCCCACATATCCACCTTCACCCCAAAGAACCCTCATTTCGAGTGAAAGTCCCATCACTTCCCTTGTCCAAATATATACAACATTGGCTTCTTTAGCCCATACACCCACACGCAGTGAAACAAAAAAGAAGAAAATACAGTCATGAGGTTACATCGGCACATGGCCATTTCTCAATTTCTCAGTTCTGCCACAATCCTTCTGCCTTCGCAAACTCCCCCGCTACTTCCGCTGTTCCAAAATAAAAGTCCTTGAGCTTGTAAGCCACCCTCAGCTTCGCTGGATATACAATGCCGCTCTGCACCTTGCTAATGTACAGTGCCCTCTTCACCCAGTTGAAGGCAGCCTGCCTCCTCGCCAGCTCCACCGTAAAGTCCTGGTATACACGTATACCAGCTCCAGCCCACTGCACCACCCGCTTCTGCTTGGCCCAGCACAGGACCTTCTCCTTCACACTGTACCTACGGAAGCACAGAGTCACTACCCTTGGCGGCTCACTCGCCTTTGGTACAGGCCTCCACGACCGATGAGCCCGATCCAGTTCATATCGGGAGGGATCCTTCCCCTTCCCCAATAGTTTCGCCAGCATCGCAGCAAAATACTCAGTCGGCCTCGGCCCTACAACTCCTTCAGGCAGCTCCACAATCCTCAAATTCTGTCACCTTTTACATAGAATTTACAATGCAGAAGGAGGCCATTTGCCCCATCGAGTCTGCACCGGCTCTTGGAAAGAGCACCCTACCCCCTACCCAAGGTCAACACCTCCACCCTATCCCCATAACTCAGTAACCCCATCCAACACTAAGGGCAATTTTGGACACTAAGGGCAATTTATCATGGCCAATCCACCTAACCCGCACATCTTTGGACTGTGGGAGGAAACCGGAGCACCCGGAGGAAACCCACACACACACGGGGAGGATGTGCAGACTCCGCACAGACAGTGACCCAAGCCGGAATCGAACCTGGGATCCTGGAGCTGTGAAGCGATTGTGCTATCCACAATGCTACCGTGCTGCCCTAGACCTGGACATGTTTTCCAGGCTTCCATTTTTCCTCGCAGTTCCTTGTTAATCTCCATGACCTTCCGCATCTCCTTCCCCATCAAGGTAAGTTGATCACCGTGCTGCAAATAATGTCTCCTCCACTTCCTTCAGCGCCTCCCCTTGCTCCCGTACCTCCGCCACTGCGCTCACCACTGCCATCGTCACCGGGGAAATCGCCTCCTCCACCAGCACACTCAAAACCTCCCTCATCGCCTCCAAGTGTTTTGTAAACTGCCTTTCGAATTCCGCAGCCATCACCTTCGTTATTTCTTCAGCCGTAAGCAATGCGGCCTCCCCTGATGCTCCAGCCTCCATTTTCTTTACCGACCCCACGGTGACCTTTCTACTCCCCGATGGACTTTCAGCTGTTTTCACGGCCGTTTTTTTACTGGCCCTCGACATATCCCTTCCGTGTGCCTTCTCCTGACTTTTACCGCCTTCCCTGCCCCTAGGGCCGGGAGTCAATCCTCGACAATGCCGTTCCCGAATAGGAGCCCTCCAACGCGCGGCTGCCTCCCGCCCGCTGTCACCGGAAGTCCCAGAATATTTTATTCTTAAGAGTTTTTTTTGTGACCATCATCATCCCTTCCACCTTTCTGGGTCAGTTGAATAATGGTTGCTGGGCAGCACGGTGGCGCAGTGGTTAGCACTGCAGTCTAACGGCGCCGAGGTCCCAGGTTCGATCCCGGCTCTGGGTCACTGTCCGTGTGGAGTTTGCACATTCTCCCCGTGTTTGAGTCGGTTTCGCCCCCACAACCCAAAGATGTGCAGGGTAGGTGGATTGAACACACTAAATTGCCCCTTAATTGGAAAAAATGAATTGGGTACTCTAAAATTAATTTAAAAATAATGGTTGCTTCCTTCTGCTGACGGTTCTGCCAAGGTGTCTCTACTCAAAATGTCAAGTTGTCTTTTTTATCCTTTCAGAGGCTCAGAGGCGCATATGTGCAGTATTTTCCTGCATTGACTTCCTATTTATGGCGGTGGTTAGCACTGCTGCCTCACGGCGCCGAGGACCCGGGTTCGATCCCGGCCCCGGGTCACTGTCCGTGTGGAGTTTGCTCATTCTCCCAGCGTCTGCGTGGGTCTCACCCCCACAACCCAAAAGATGTGTGAATTGGTATGTGAATTGGCCACGCTAAATTGCCCCTTAATTGGGAAAAAGAAATTAGGTACTCAAAATTTAACAATCGCAATTTGTTTTAAAAGACTATTGTGTCGAATACTATATCCATTCAAAAAGAGAATGGTCTCACTTCAAAAGTACTGTCTTAATTGATTTAAAGCTACCTTAGAAACAGCCTGTCTACAACATATTTATATATAACAATCTGTATCCATCAACATGAAGAAGCTCCAACAAGTCAAGGTGGGCAAAACACTGATCGGAATATGTAAAACTAGATTTAAGATAGTTATCAAGATGCACGCAGACAACAAACCAATTCTGCGAAAAGCAGACAAGGGAGAAATGGTTAATTTTACTATTATGCTTAAAAGCCAGTTCCATTGAAAGCTCCCAGACCTAAAACCTCCAATGTGACCTTCCTAAGGATGTTTATGTTGCAATCCTGTGATCTCAGCATATTGAAATGTTATACGCTGTCGCTACCCCAAAGACAAATAAACTCCAAGCAGGAAAGCGCACAACTTTAGAAATGTCCTGGGGTCACCCTGAAAGCAAAAATATTAAACTTTTAAAAACTGGTACATGGAACTACAGTAACGTGGAACTAATAGAAAGCAATTGAGATATTCCGATAAGGAAGTGGAGCTGCAGAAAGAGCAATTCATACTTGGCACCTCAACTCCAAAATTGTGCAGCTGTTGTTTTCGAGAGCAGAATTCATTGTATAATTCATCCTTTTAAACTTTCAGAACTCCCATGAGCCTCAGTCGAAGTTTGAAAACACAAACGTGTTATCAGTGACGAGCATTAATGCAGAATTTCTCAGCCAATGAGTATTGAAATATACAATTTATGATTTTCTTTTCTGTCTTCCACCTCTTTGTCTATCAACGATACAGACTACTGTTGGGTAATTTGGACATTCTGAATGTGGCGACTTGCAGCTTTTCACAGTAACTTCATTGCAGCGGTAATGTAAACCTACTTGTGACAATAAAGATTATTATTACATTATTACACTTGTAACTCCAATTCACCACGAGTGGGATCTATTTTCGCTTTTCAAATTGAATACATGAAAATAGTCACTTTTCCATCTATATTCACTTCCTGTTTCACACCCGTCCTGTTGTCACATTTTTTTGTGACAATTTGGGCTGGACTCTCCTGTTCCAACGAGGACTGAGACACATGGGACACAGAGGGTGAGACCCCATTCCCAACTTCATTTTTGGCACAGCTATTTTTTTGGCGTATTTGAACCAAAACCTTCCGATTCAAAGGTAAGAGTGCTACATTTGAGCCATGGCGGACACCATAATGACAACAGAGGTGTTATGCTACACCATGTTGAACATATCATCAGATGTACTCATTTACTTTTTCTTTTAAATTTAGAGAACCCAATAATTTTTTCCCAAATAAGGGGCAATTTAGCGTGGCCAATCCACCTAACCCTGCACATCTTTGCGTTGTGGGTGCGAGACCCACGCAGACACGGAGAGAATGTGCAAACTCCACACGGACAGTGACCCGGGGCTGGGATCGAACTCCGCTCCTCAGCGCCGTGAGGCAGCAGTGCTAACCACTGTGCAACCGTGCTGCCCCTAGATGTGCTAATTTACTGAAAGTGAAATTTGATGATATGGTTCTGTGAGATTATTACCAGCGTTCTGAGGATCAAATTTCCTATGTTCATTTTACTGTGGCGATTGTAAATCACTGCAAGTTATTCTCTACCGTTCGCTTTTGCTTTTTTGATCGTTTTTAAATTGTCGGTTGCACAGTAAAGTCATGGGAAAAATGTTACTCAATTGGAAGGAAATACCAGCCATTTAGGAATAAGATTGGTGGCCTTTTGGGTCAATGTGGGGCTGGCGTTTCACAGAGTTAGTAGGAGGGTAATCTTGCAGGTTTGCTGAAATGGGTTGTATCATTCAAGGGCAAAGCAGAACCAGGCAGAGATGGACTTTTGCAGTGTGGGAGATAGTGCGCAAGATGCCTTCACCTGTTTACCCTTTACTTTTACAATACAATTAAATAACAGTGACAGAGAGAATGCTTGCACTGAGGTCCTTGGCAATTGATGGTGTGGCCAACAATGGCGGAGCGATTACAAACAGGATTACAAGGCCAGAATGAGAAGAGCACTTACCTTGGGGGGCTGTGGGGCTGGAGGAAATGACAGAGATAGGGAAAGGGGTGGGGGGGGGGGGGGGGGGGGGGCTAGGCCATGGAGGGATTCAAAAACATGGATGAGAATTTCAAAATCAAGTCATTGTTTAACTTAGAGTCACCATAGGTCAGCGGAGAGGTGATGGGTGAACAGGAATTGGTACAAGTAAGGACATGGGAGCAGAGTTTGAAAAATCTCAAGTTTATGAAGGGTAACAAGCATGAGGCCAACTGGGAGTTTGTTGGAATAGTTTTTAAAAATAAATTTAGAGTACCCAATTCATTTTTCCAATTAAGGGGCAATTTGGCGTGGCCAAGCCACCTAGCCTGCACATCTTTGGGTTGTGGGGGCGAAACCCACGCAAACACGGGGAGAATGTGCAAACTCCACACGGACAGTGACCCAGAGCCGGGATCGAACCTGGGACTCCAGCGCCGTGAGGCAGCAGGGCTAACCCACTGCGCCACCGTGCTGCTCCTTGGAATAGTTAAGTCTGGAGGTAAGAAAGGCATTGGATGAGTGTTCAGCAACAGATGGGTTGAGGCGGGGAAGAGCCAAGCGATGTTTATCGAGACGGAAACAGGCAGCCTTGGTGAAGACGTGACTATGTGGTTGGAAGCTCAAATATGGCAACAAGTTGTAAGAGACCTGGTACAGCCTCAGGCAGTGGCTAGGGAGGGGTATGGGATAATTTGGAGAGAATCAAAAACAATGGCTTCCGCCTTGCCAATATTTAATTGGAGGAGATTTCTGCTCATCAGTACAGGATGTTTAGGAGGAGTGGAGGAGTCTCAAGAGAGGTGATGGTGAGGTAGAGCTGAGCATTATCAGAGTGTAAGTAAAAATTGCTGTGTTTTCGGGTGATGTCACTGAGGGGTAGATATAGGAAGGGGCCAAGGGTAGATCTGTGTTGAACGTCAGGGGTCATGGCGTAGGAATTGAAAAAGAGGCCATTGTAGATGATTTTCTGCCAACAATTAGATAGATATGAATGGAACCAAGTGGGAGCAGGCCAATCCAACAGGACAGTAGAGAGATATTGGAAGACAGTACATTCAATTGTGTTGAAGGCTGCGGACACGTTGAAAAAGACAGTCGGGATTGTTTACCTTTGTCAGTCAAATTGCATTTCAATTGTAACTTTGATTAGAGCTATATTGGTACAGATGATGGGGAGGAGAATTGGAACCAATAAATCATCGATATAGATTGTAAATAACTAAGGCTTAAGCACGGATCCATAAAACCATAAGACACAGGAGCAGAATTCGGCCATTCGGCCCATCGGATCTGCTCCGCCATTCAATCATGGCTGATACGTTTCTTGTTCCCATTCCCCTGTCTTCTCCCCATAACCTCTGATCCCCCTATTAATCAGGAACCTATCTATCTTTGCAGCACCCAACTACTTCCTCCTGCCATCCACTTATTCCTACTCTGTTCATTCACCAATCCTCAATCTAAAGGTAAAGGTAAAGTTGCCACAGTCCCAGATGACCATAGGCTGCTTTGCCCTTTGAGGGGGAGAGCTGACTGGTCGTGATTTAACCCGAGGATCAAGGTTGAGATGGTGGGCCTTCATGAATAACCTCATTAACCTTATTAATCCTCATTCTACGCGAGTATAGGTTGCATTTGCTGCCAATGCTGTGAATGTGCTTTTGTACTGTATTACTCCATGACATTATTCTCAGGGATAGAGTTCGTAACATTACCAATATCAAAGCAAACGGCAGCACGGTGGCGCAGTGGTTAGCACTGCTGCCTCACGGCGCTGAGGACCCGGGCTTGATCCCGGCACCGGGTCACTGTCCGTGTGGAGTTTGCACATTCTCCCTGTGTTTGCATGGGTCTCACCCCCACAACCCAAAGATGTGCAGGGCTGGTAGACTGGCCACGCGAAATTGCCCCTTAATTGGAAAAGAAAGAATTGATACTCTGAATCTATTTTTAAAAATCAAAGCAAAATACTGTAGACGAGGGAAATCGAAATTAAAACAGGACATGCTGGAAAAACTCTGCAGGTCTAGCAGCATCTCTGGAGACAGAAACAGTGTTAACGTTAACTCTATGTTTCTCTCTCCACAGGTGCTGCTGGACGTATTCAATTTTTCCAGCGTTTCCGGTTTTTATTCCCAACTTTACTGATTGGTCCGACAGTCAAAGTCTCCACACGTTAACCCAAAATAATCACAAGTAACTAGGATACACAGTGGCAACAGGGCAATAGAATCAGTTTCTATCAGGTCAGAATCAATTGTGCAATTAAGGCCGCAGACTATTAGAATCATAGAATTTACAGTGCAGAAGGAGGCCATTCAACCCATCGAGTCTGCACCGGTTCTTGGAAAGAGCACCCTACCCAAGCCCACACCTCCACCCTATCCTCATAACCCAGTAACCCCACTCAACACTAAGGGCAATTTTGGACACTAAGGGCAATTTAGCACGGCCAATCCACCTGACCTGCACATCTTTGGACTGTAGGAGGAAACCAGAGCACCCGGAGGAAACCCACGCACACACGAGGAGAACATGCAGACTCCGCACAGATAGTGATCCAAGCCGGGAATCGAACCTGGGACCCTGGAGCTGTGAAGCAATTGTGCTAACCACTATGCTACTGTGCTGCCCTTAGATGCTATACAAATGTAAGCTACGAATAGGGAGGGATGTACGAATAACCTTGTCCTATGAGGAATGATTGAGGACTCTGGGTCTGTACTTGTTGGAGTTTAGAAGGATGTGGGGGGGATCTTATTGAAACGTACAGGATGCTGCGAGGCCTGGATAGAGTGGACGTGGAGAAGATGTTTCCACCTGTAGGAAAAACTAGAACCAGAGGACACAATCTCAGATGAAAGGGACGATTCTTTAAAACTGAGACGAGGAGGAGGTTCTTCAGCCAGAGGGTGGTAAATCTGTGGAACTCTTCACCGCAGAAGGCTGTGGAGGCCAAATCACTGAGTGTCTTTAAGACAGAGTTAGATAGGTTCTTGATTAATAAGGAGATCAGGGGTTATGGGGAGAAGGCAGGAGAATGGGGATGAGAAAATATCAGCCATGATTGAATGGCGGAGCAGACTCGATGGGCTGAGTGGCCTAATTCTGCTCCTATGTCTTATGGTCTAACCCCGTGTGAGGGCAGCATCTTTAAATAAATCATTTCCAGTCACTGTTTTTCTGAATCCACTTTTAAATCTGCAGAAACCATGGTTGAAAGTAACAAGATCGCAAAAGGGTCACAAGTATCTCGGTGTTAAATTTCCATCTAAAGCTTTCTGGCAGGCTGGAGTACAGGGAAGTGAAGCAATTCATTTCCTGCACCTGCATGGGCAGATATCGGTGACCATCGTTGCAGCCATTTTGCATTGGCAAAAGGATGGTGACAAATATGTTACCCTCCCAACACGAGCCCCAATTTTGTGCAACGAGCTCTTGTGTGGCACCTTATCAAACGTCTTCTGAAAACCCAAATACACTGCATGTCTGGTTCCCCGCTATCTACCTTGCTTGTTACACACCCAAAAAATTCTAACCGGTTTGTCAAACATAATTCCCGCTATTAAAGCCATGTTGACTCTGCCAAATTGTACTGTAATTTACCAAGTGCCCTGTTACCAATTCTTAATAATAGATTCGAGCATTTTTCCTCCCGATGTCAGGCTAAAGGGCCTACGGTTTCCTGTTTCCTCTCTGCCTGTCTTGAACAGCAGAGTTACATTTGCTGTTTTCTCATTTGCAGGGGCCATTTTAGAATGGTCCAGGTTGAAGCTTCAGGGCAATGCTGTAGGAGCGCTGCACTGTTGGACTCAAAATCAGGCCCTGCCTTTCTTCACAGCACTATTTCAAAGAAGAGCAACAAAGTTCTCCCCCTATCCGAACCAATGTTTATAACTCTATTTATTAAAACAGATTATCTGGTCATGATCTGACTGCAGTCTGTGGGAAGCTGGTTGTGTGCAAATTAGCGACTACATTTCCTACATTTACAACAGTGACTAACCTTAGAACTGTTTAACTGGGTTGCAATGCAATTTAGGTTGCCCAGACGCTGCGAACGGCGCTCCATAAATGCAAGTCTTTCCTTGTGAAACGACTCTTTTATGAGCACTGTCATGGCACATCTGCTAGTGTACATTTAAAATGTCTTCTCCAGACTGTTGCGTTCCTCTAACTCTGGCCCCCCTATGGTGGCCGCACCTTCAGTTGCTTTGGCCCTAAAGCTGGGCGGCACGGTGGCACAGTAGTTAGCACTGCTGCCTCACAGCTCCGGAGACCCGGGTTCAATTCCAGCCTCAGGTGCCTCCCCGTGTAGAGTTTGCACGTTCTCACCGAGTCTGCATGGGTTTCCTCCGGTTTCCTCCCACAGTCCAAAGATGGACAGGTGAGGTGGATTGGCCATGCTAACTTACCCCTTAGTGTCCAAAGGTTAGGTGGGGTTACAGGGATAGGCTGGCGGCATGGGCCTGGTAGGGTGCTCTTTCCAAGAGCCGGTGCAGACTCGATGGGCGAATGGCCTCCTTCTGCACTGCAAATTCTATGATTCTAAAGCTCTGGAGTACCCTCCCCACACCTCACTGCCTCGCTGTTCTCTCAAGATGTTTCTTAAAGCGTGGCCCTCTGCCCAAGTCTTTGGTCATCTGACCCAATTCGTCTTCTGTGGCTCGGTGCCAGACTTTGTTTTATAATGCTCCTGTCAATCACCTTAGGAAATCTAATTAAATATGATATATAAATACAAGTTGTCATTGTTTCTGAAAAGTGCATCAAATAAAGTGTCGCAAATCAATATTAGCTGAACGTTTTACTTCAGAATATAGGTATTCTGCCTGGAAATTACACATTCATTTTCACCGGTGCCACTACACAGCTACCTTCTGCTATCCAGCATCGGAAATCCAATACAATGATTGCCGATGTTGGCAAAGATTAGAAAAGACCTTCCCGCTGCTGGTGAAGCCATGTCCCAATGAGTCAGGGTAAAAATGGACAGGGGTAAAATGATGGTCTTTGTCCCCGTTCAAAGAGTCATTGCTTGTCCAAATCCTCAACAACCGATACAAACCACTTTCCGCAACAGCATCTACTGAAACAGCTACCGTTCAATTTCTAATTTCTTAGTTCTTTAGAGCCTCATTTGTGAGCCTGAAAGGCTTATTGCTACAGGCAATGGTGTCTTCTTACACTACTAATTCTTGCGATTTGCCGAGCTGTAACTTGTCCATGTCCTGCGGGGGGGGGGACCCAATTTAAGTGTGGCATCATGCAGATGGCAGTGAGAAGCCGGAGCAGTTTTATGCTTCACCAGATCTCGTCCCATTTTATTGCCGATCTGTATTCTGCGGTTAACTCTTAACCTCTTGGGTGGCCAAGAGGGGCACCCATGACAAACGAGCAGGGAGATAATTTAAGTACCAATTTGGGGGCAAGGATGTCATGCACATCACTGCCCACCATTCTGACATGCAGCCGATTAGATGTGAAATGGATTCTCAGTGTTGCATGGCAGCAGTAACGATATGGCAGGTAGTGGAAAGTTGTGTCAAGGTCAACGCGTTTCATCCATTAGGTTTTTTTTAAAAAGTGTTTCTTTTCTTCCCCGGTGGTGGTTAAGGATCCTCTGTGCCAATGTTTATAATTGTTCTGCTCCCAGCACAGTTACTCGCATCGGTGGGTTTTCCGATGACAATTCCCCAACCTGAGCTGGAGGGCCAACAAAAAGGATGGCAAACAAGTCAGGCTGAAAATAGGTGCCGTGTGCTCACGCACCAATACCCACCCAACAGCACCTGCAAATAGAGGTAAATATACAACGTTTTAACAGCACATAAACATGCCACTCGTCCCAACTGATCCATGCACTTTTATACTGCACTCAAGCCTCCCACTCTGACACTGACACACACACACGTGGGTATTAAAGAAAATCTTAACATAGTGAAGAGGGCAGTGGAGACGCAGAGAGATTTAGGACAGTGAATCCCAAAGTACGGGGCCAATGTAGGCGCAGACACATTGAGGTAATCCGGGGAAGAGGATGGACAAGGGCTGGGTCAGAAGCATACAGAGTTTAGGGTGGTGGCGGGAGGGGAGAGTGTGGGCAGTAGTCGCGTTAGAGAAGGTTCTAGAAATCTGGAGGAGGAAATACAAGTATTTTTAAAAAATAAATGTTTTTATTGTTTTTTTTTGAATAAGGTATAATTACCGTTATGTACACAGAATAAGAAACACATATATATATATATATATACACACATTTAGAGGAGAAGGGCACACCCCAACATAAAAAAAAATACAATAACATATGAAATGGAATAACTGGTGGGGTATTGTGCACCAGCTCGACAGCGGCATCTCTGTACATCTGGCAAAATTACCCACACCACGTAAGTAGACGACTGCCTGCAGGGGGGGAAACACCTTTGGTGCCGGGGAGAAAATCACAGTGTGCGATATTTGGCTGTGCTGTGTGTTGCTGTCGCCCACCCTTCCCGGACGGGTCTCGCTGCCGTCCCACGCTCGCACCCGCTTCTGCCGCTCCTCCCGTCCTCCATCTCCAGATTCCTTGTTCCCCGCTCCTAGAGGCGTCATGCACGTTTTGGCATCCCGTGCCCTCCCTCCGGCTCCCGCTTCCCTGCCCCCCGCCGGCCCTCCTCTCCCGTCCCGCCCCCTCCACGGTTCGCCTCCCTCTCCCCAAGTTTAGCTGTCTTACCCCCTCCCCCCCCCCCCGTGGTTCGCCCCTCCCTCCTCAGGTTTAGCCATTCCCCCCCTCCCTCCCTACCAGTCCATCTCTCCCCTTCATGCACCGGCTACCTTCCCCCGACTCCCGACCATTTTCCGCTGATTCTTGGCCACCCGGCTATTATTCCTCTCGTTCGTTGGCCACAAACAGGTCCCGGAACAATTGCATGAATGGCTCCCACGTTCTGTGGAAGCCGTCGTTTGACCCTCGGATGGCAAATTTGATTTTCTCCATTTGGAGGGATTCCGAGAGGTCGGACATCCAGTCTGCAGCTCTGGGCGGTGCTGCTGACCGCCAGCCAAACAGGATTCTACGGCGGGCGATCAGGGAGGCAAAGGCAAGGGCGTCCGCCCTCCTCCCCAGGAATAGATCTGGAATGGGGATCCTCGACAGAATAGTCTCTAGGAGGGAAGAAGGGGAGGGCAGAGTCTCGGGTATATATAAGGTGCTCATGAGGGAGGAAGGGTCCCAGACAGAGGAACTGAAACTTAAATGGGAGGAGGAGCTAGGCGAGGAAAAAGAGGATGGGCTGTGGGCAGAGGCCCTGAGTAGGGTAAATTCGACCGCGACATGTGCTAGGCTCGGGCTGATCCAATTTAAGGTCGTTCACCGGGCCCATATGACGGTGGCTCGGATGAGCAAATTTTTCGGGATAGAGGACAAATGCGCTAGGTGCGCGGGAGGACCAGCGAACCATGTTCACATGTTTTGGGCATGCCCTAAGCTGAGGGGGTACTGGGAGGGATTTGCGGGGGTCATGTCCCAGGTGCTAAAAACAAGGGTGGTGATGAGTCCAGGGGTGGCAATTTTTGGGGTTTCGGAAAACCCGGGCGTCCAGGGGGAGAAAGAGGCCGATGTGTTGGCCTTTGCTTCCCTGATAGCCCGGCGACGAATATTATTGGCGTGGAGGGACTCAAAGCCCCCGAAGACTGAGTGGTGGCTTGCGGACATGTCGAGTTTCCTGGGGATGGAAAAAATTAAGTTCGCCTTGAGGGGATCTGTGCAGGGGTTCACCCGGAGGTGGCAACCATTTATTGACTTCTTTGCGGGAGAGTGAGCGTCAGCAGGGGGGTGGGGGGGAGGGGGGTAGAGTAGAGTAGGAGGGAAAATATGGCGGGTAGTACCGGTGGGAGGGGAGCGGGCTTGCGCAATATGCTACAATGGAAGTATTGAAAGTACGTGGATGTTTGCACATTTTTGCCTTTTTTGCTTTCTTTCTGACGATGTCTGTAACTGTTTATAAAGCCAAAAACTACCTCAATAAAATTGTTTATTAAAAAAAAGGAATAGATCTGGATGGTCTGAAACCCCGAAGACCGCCACTATCGGGCATGGCGGAAATACAAATATGATCATTTTAAATTGGAGCACAAGGATCCAACGCAGCTCAGGGGACGTCAACACCTACAGACAGCTGGGTTTTTGGATTAGGTGAAGTTTAAGAAAGGTGAAAGATGGGAGATCAGCCATGAAAGCATCAAAATAGTCAAAGCTTGGATGCCTCAAAGGGCCGATGAAAATATAAACAACAGAATTCCTGGGGTACAGGAAGAGGTGGATGACAGAATAATAATCTTTATTATTGTCACAAGTAGGCTTACATTAAAACTGCAATGACTTTACTGTTAAAATCCCCTAGTCACCACACTCCGGCGCCTGTTCGGGTACACCGAGGGAGAATTCAGAATGTGCAAATCACCTAACAGCACGTCTTTCAGGGCTTGTGGGAGGAAACCGGAGCACCCGGAGGAAACCCACACAGGCCCGCACAAACAGTGACCAGGTCGGGAATCGAACCTGGGACCCTGGTGCTGTGAAGCAGCAGTGCTACCACGGTACTACCATTGGCCAGGACACAGGAGAGAACTCCCTTGCTCTGCTTTGAAATACTGCCATGTGATCCATTACGTCCGATCGGAAGGGGCAGGGAGTTCAACATCTCCACGCCAAAAGGCAGCACCCTCCACGGGTTCTGACATCAGAATCAAATGACACCCCCTCCCCTCTCCTGCTCCCCCCTCATACCACCCCCCCCCCTCCCTCCATCAATCCCCCCTCCACCAACCCGAGCAGCAAGGCATGGTTTATGGACATGGGGAGAGGGGGAGAAAGAGAGGGGAAGGCGGGGGAAAAAGAGAGGAGAGAGAAGAAAGAGAGGAGAAAGAGAAACAGAGGAGAGGGCGAAAGAGCGGAGAGGGAAAGAAAGAGGAGGGAGAAAGAGTGGAGAGCGGGAGAAAGAGAGGAGGAGGGAGAAAGAGAGGAGAGAAGGAGAGAAAGAGCAAGGGAGAAATGGAGAGCGAGAGCAAACAAAGCAAAAGAAACCTGAAATAGAAGTTCCCCAGTCCAATAAATCTTCATTTGGAGACTCCTGCAGGCATATCAGTAAAGGTAGTGGTGTCCTTTTACACTGTAACAACACTGCAGATTCTTTGGCCTCTGGTGTTAGAAATACATTGTCTGTGCTCCCAGCGAGTTAAAATACTCTTAAGGTGCTTCTACTCCACAGGAATGTGTTTGACTGCAGACATGTAGTTCTCCTGGCATTGGCTCCCAGTCTTAACTATAAACAACTTCACCCACAGGAAACCAGTGGATTGTAGACCCAAAAAATTTCAAACCTGCCACTGAATTAAAGCTTCAGTTGGGAGAATGCTAATCACTCAAAGCCGGTCCCTCAGGCCTTAGATCAGACAATCAGGCCTCTGGAAATCCGCAGCCAAAGCCTTGTGTGTTGGGGGGGCTGGGGGAGGGGGAAGGATTTGCAGCAGCCAGTGGTATGGAAGAATACTGACAAAGAATATACAGTGTCAATGGGTTAATTACAGAGCTGAATTTCACAGCTAATGATGAATGCACTTAAACTGCAGCCAGTGATCTCACTCAACAGAACCGAGCGCCCCTCACACAACCTATTCACAAAGGAATTCTACAGGGACGGAACAACTGCAAATCAGAATGCCAGTGAAATTTGACAATTAAGTGCCCATTAACTTGATCTCAAATTCAGAATTTGCCACAAATTTCTCTCATTAAAAGTAACGGTCGCACAAAAGATTCTTTGCACTTTCACACGCTGCTCCCACCCCCGACCTTCCAAACTAATGTACAGTACACAAATGAAGGTTTTCTTTGCTGGTATTTGCTAGTAACTGACATTCTGCTCCTCAGATTATGCCTCAGCAGAACATAAACGGCTTCAGAGCGGAAAACTAGAATTCCGAGCTCAGTCTCTTGTCTCAGCCCATCATCCTCCCACTGAGAGAGAAAACCTGATCCCATTTCTCTAAAGCTTTCAGACTCGAGACTGGCAGCTGGCCAAGAGGTCTGCGAACACAGCCTGCGAACACAGCACTTCTGTTCTGGTGAATAGTACAAATCACTGGGGACCAGTCACAAGCCCTGCCGCAGCTCTAATGCGTTGTCAAGGCCACAGAGGGTATCCTTCTAAAAGGCCATGGGCGCTTCACCCACTGCTCTCACGTAGCCAAAGCATTTTTATAGATTAGTCACTCCAAACATCTGCAGACAGCACTTTCTAAACGTGGACTAATTTGTAGGCAAATTAACAATTTTCCTCCACACAGTCCCAAACCCAGCTGATGCGTCGGAAGTGCCAACTTTAGAACAGAAGTTGGGGACTTCCAGTGATGGCGGGCGGGAGGCAGCCGCACGCTGGAGGGCTCCCGCTCGGGAATAGAAATTTCGGGGTTTTAACGCCCGGTCCCGGGGGCAACGGAGGCTGAAAAAGCTGGAAGAAGGCACAGGGAGGAGAAATGTCCCAAGTTTGGAAAAAAAACGGCCGTGAAAAAGGGGAATAAGGAAAGTCCGCCGGTGAGTGGAAACGTCAGCGCAGGAACTGTAAGGAAAGCGGAGGCTGGAGCACCAGGGGAGGCCGCATCGCTCACAGCAGAAGAAATGACCAAAGTGATGGTTGCGGAACTTGAAAAACAGTTCAAAAAGCACATGGAAGCGATGAAGAAGGAGATGGGGGCGATATTGAAAGTGCTGGTGGAGGAGGCGATTGCCCCGGTGAGGACGGCGGTATCGAGCCCAGCGGCGGAGGTGCGGGAGCAAGGTGAGACACTGAAGGAAGTGGAAGAGGTATTATCGCAGCACAGTGATCAACTCACCTCGATCGGGAACGAATTGTGGAAGGTGATAGAGACCAAGAAGGGTCTGTGAGCCAAAATGGAAGACCGGAAAACAGATCCAGGCGGCAGAATCTGAGGATCTTGGGTCTGCCCGAAGGGGTGGGAGGCCCGAGGCCGATGGAGTATTTTGCCACAATGTTGGCGAAGCTATTGTGGGAGGGGGACGATCCCTCTCGATATGAACTGGATCGGGCTCATCGGTCGTGGAGGCCTATACCAAAGGTGAGTGAGCCGCCAAGAGTAGTAACTCTGTGTTTCCATAGGTACAGCGTGAAGGAGAAAGTCCTGTACTGGGCAAAGCAGAAACGGGTGGTGCAGTGGGCTGGAGCTGGTATACGTGTATACCAGGACTTTACGGTGCAGCTGGCGAGGAGGCAGTTTGCGTTCAGCCGGGTGAAGAAGGCACTGTATATCAGCAAGGTGCAGTGCGGCATAGTATACCCACCTAAGTTGCGGGTGACCTACAAATCCAAGGACTTTTATTTTGGGATGGCGGAAGCGACGGAGGAGCTTGCGAAGTCAGAAGGACCGTGGCAGAATTGAGAAACGGGACTGAAAGCGGGTCGTGTACCGATGTAGCCTCATGTAACTATTTTTTCACTGCGTGTTGGTGTATGTACTAAATGAGTCAACACTGTATATTTGGACAAGGAAAGAGTTGGGACTTTCATTTACAATGATGATTTTCAGCCTCCGTTGCCCCCGGGACTGGGCGTTAAAACCCCGAAATTTCTATTCCTGAGCGGGAGCCCTCCAGTGTGCGGCTGCCTCCCACTCGCCATCACTGGAAGTCCCAACGTCTGTTCTAAAGTTGGCACTTTGGGGCTTGGGTGTGTATGCTGGGGTTGTGTGCTAAAGGGGATTTATTTGGTTTGCCTGGGACAGGGCAAGGGGGAAGGAGACCCAGGCGGGGGCCTCCATGCTGGCCGGTTTAAGCCGGCCAGTGAACGGGAGTGAGGTGTGGGGGGGGGGGTTGCGGCCATCGGAGCCTGGCAGACCAGGTTTCGGTGAGTCTAGCCGGGGTGAAAAGTTGTAGGAAGGAACCGAGGTTGGGGGGGGGGGGGGGGGGGGGAGGAAGAGTTTACAAGAGGAAGTGGAGGGGAGGAATCTGGGAGGGGGAGGCGCGGGTGTCTAGAGTTCATGGGTGTCATTCATGATACCCTTTCGGGGATTGGATGGCATTGAATATTAGCTGGGTGGTTGGGGGGGGGGGGGGGGGGGGGGGGGGGTGGACTATATATGTCAATGGTGACCATAGGCGATTCCTGATTCTTTTTTCCTATTTTTTCCCCCCTTCGGAGGTTTCCTCTTATTTGATGCTTGTATTGTCAGGTGGGCCATTGTTTGAGGGTTGGTGGGAGGATGGGATCGTTGTTGTTGGTAGGTGGATTGACATTGTATTCGTTACCGTTTACTGTTTGTTGGTGGGGGGGGGGGGGGAATTCGGAAGAAAATGTGAAAATGGAGAATAAAAAATATCTTTAAAAACCCAAAAAACTTTAGAACAGAAGTTAAACCAAGGCCCTGTCGGCCCTCAGGGAGATGTGAAAGATTTGACGCCACTATTTTAAAGAGTAGGGGAGGCCTCGCTATCTCCAGGCCAATGCTTATCCCTCAAGCAACATCACTAACAGATCAACTGACGATTAATCTCACTGCTGCCCATGGGAGCTTAAGGTGCAAACAGGCAGCCACATTTCCTGCAGAATAGTATTGAGTTCACTTCATACTGCAATGCCGTACAGCATGTTGGGAGGTCCTGAGGTTATGACACATGCTACAAATTCAAGTCTTTCTCTCTTTCTCTGTTATGATAATCAATACTCCATAGCAAATTCAAACTAGTTACATTTGGATTGGATTTGTTTATTGCCACATGTACCGAGGTACAGTGAAAAGTATTTTTCTGCGAGCAACTCAACAGATCATTAAGTACATGGGAAGAAAAGGGAATAAAAGAAAATACACAATAGGGCAACACAAGGTATATGATGTAACTACATAAGCACCGGCTTCGGATGAAGCATACAGGGTGTAGTGTTAATGAGGTCAGTCCATAAGAGGGTCACTTAAGAGTCTGGTAACAGCGGGGAAGGAGCGGTTTTTGAGTCTGTTCGTGCGTGTTCTCAGACTTCTGTATCTCCTGCCCGATGGAAGAAGTTACATGGAGCTAGACAGAGCACGGTAGCATAGCGGCTAGCACTATGGCTTCACAGCGCCAGGGTCCCGGGTTTGATTCCCGCTTGGGTCACTGTCTGTGCGGAGTCTGCACGTTCTCCCCGTGTCTGTGTAGGTTTCCTCCGGGTGCTCTGGTTTCCACCCACAAGTCCCGAAAGACGTGCTGTTAGGTAATTTGAACATTCTTAATTCTCCCTCAGTGTACCCGAATAGGCGCCGGAATGTGGCGATTCGGGACTTTTCACAGTAACTTCATTGAAATTTAAGCCTACTTGTGACAATAAAGATTATCATTGGAGTTATGGTGCAATATTACAATTATTATTCACAATATAGCAACTGCAAAGACTGGAGTTCTGTCCAGGAAGATTAATTAACAGGTAGAACAGTGGTAAGCACTGTTGTCTCAAATCACCAGGGACCCCGGTTCAATTCCGGCCTTGGGTGACTATCTATGTGGAGTTTGCACGCTCTCCCAGTGTCTGCATGGGCTTTGTCCAAATGCTCCGGCTTCCTCCCACAGTCCAAAGATGTGCAGGTTACGTGGGATTATGGGGATAGGGTGGGGGAAGTGGTCCTGGGTGGAGTGCTCTTTAAGGGTTGGTGCAGATTAGATGGGCCGAATGGCCTCCTTCTGTATGCAATGCACTGAAACATAGGATTGACGGCAACATCAAGTATGTATCTCCTGTACATTCCTGTGGACACAAAGCATCTGTCTCGGGTGCCCGGCATGGTGTCGGAGTGTGGTATGGGCCAGACCGGTACCATGTGTAACAACACCAAGAGCACCTCACATTGATGACAAGGTTCTAAACTACAATGGCAAGGAAGTGTCACTCCCCCATATCCAGCTTCTGCCTCACCTTGGCTGTTTACGCGTCGCAAATTTTGGCACACTTCGGCCTCTTGGCACCATGCCCCAGTACCTTTGGGTCGACTGACCTAAAGACGAATTGGATGAAGGATCTGTTAACCCAGTTCCCAAAAAACATGGTCCCAATCTTGCTATTATTCATCTTGGCTCTGGAGGTCTGTTTGAACTGGTCGCAACTACTCATCAGTCTGTGAAGTAACAGCGGATCACAGCAGAAGACAGCAACATCAGGAGACTTTGATTTTTGTGTCTCCGTTGCCTGGGATCATCAGCCCTCTCATGCTCACATCCTTCCTGATGGACTTGGTAAGAGGTTCGAAACAACATACTCTCATGATGATGTTACGTGTGTATGCGTGATATTAATTTAAATTTAATTGGCTGACCAAATAATAATATTATAATATATATCGGACGACTTTAAAGGGACTTTTAAAAAGCAAGCACAGACACGGAGGCAAAATGGCTGCCACAGGTCACCTGACGCCTGGTATTACAAGTTGTCCTCTGGAAATCTCCAATGTGGATTACATGCCAAGACAACCTTCGGTTGCATTTCACACCCGGGGTGAAATTCTCCCAACGGGAGACTAAGTGCCGACGCCGGAGTGAAAACCGGAGTGTTTCACTCCGGCGTCGGAGGCCGCTCCTCGCCCCCTATTCTCCCACCCCCAGGGGGCTAGGAGTGGCGCCACGGCAATTACGCGCGCCGGGCCTTGGCGCCGCGTCAAAGTGGCGCCGCGTAAATGACGCAGGCGGCGCCGCGTAAATGACGTCACCCGCGCATGCACGGTTGCCGTCCTCCCCGCGGGCGCCCCGCAGGACATGGAGGATTGATCTTGCGGGGCAGCGAAGGAAAAGAGTGCATCCTTTAGATGCCGGCCCGCCGATCGGTGGGCACCGATCGCGGGCCAGACCCCTACTGAGCACCCCCCTGGTGCTCTATCCCCCCCCACCCCCACAGGCCGCACACTCAGCTTTCGCGCGCTGTTCATGCCGGCAGCGACTAGGTGTGGTTGGCGCCGGCGTGAACCCGTCGGATTGGGCAGGCCGCTCGGCCCATCCAGGCCGGAGAATCGCCGCTCACCTGTTAGAAACGGCGAGCGCCGATTCTCCGAGCGACCTGTTGTGAAACGCGACACGCCGTTTTGGGGGGGGGGGGGGGGGTGGGAGAATCGCGTGCGGGTGCCAGGGCGTGAATCGCCCGGCACTCCCGCGATTCTCCCACTCGGCATGGGGGTCGGAGAATCGCGCCCCCGATGTGCAGGACTGCTCCAAAAGATATATTGAATCTGTACTGAAAGTGTTCTTCCTAGCTCATCACAGAGAACAGTCTATTCAAAGGAGGCAAAGAAACTCGGTCACAAAATGCCATGGACTGTCCAGACATGAGCTAATCATTTACGTTCTGAAATCAAAGAACAAAGAAAAGTACAGCACAGGAACAGGCCCTTCAGCCCGCCAAGCCTGTGCCGACCATGCTGCCCGTCTAACCCAAAACCGTCTACATGTTTGGGGTCTGTATCCCTCGATTTCCATCCTATTCCTGTATTTGTCAAGATGCCCCTTAAACGTTGCTATCGTACCTGCTTCCACCACCTTTCCCGGCAGCGGGTTCCAGGCACTCACCACCCTCTGTGTAAAAATCTTCCCTCGCACATTTCCTCTAAACTTTGCCCCTCTCACCTTAAACCCATGTCCTCTAGTAATTGACGTTTCCAGCTTGGGGAAAAAAGCCTCTGACTTTCCACTCTGTCCAAGCCACTCATCATTTTGTAAACCTCGATCACGTCTCCCCTCAACCTCCATCTTCCAGTGAAAACAAACAGTTTGTCCAACTTCTCCTCACAATTATTGCCCTGCATAATACGAGTGATCATGTGATCAGAGTAACCATTTTGAAATGTTTTTTTACTACAATAACCTAGTTGCTAAAAACACTGGAATATTATTCTGGAAAAATCTGGAATAAATCTGACAATGGAGCAGTAACACCAATTCTTTCTCTCTCTCTCTTCAGTTCAAGGTCCTATCTCTGATACAGTTTGGAAGCCACCACAGAGATAGAAGAATTTCCATCAAAAGGAACCTCAGGTACAATCGCAGCGACATTTGGAAAACACAGATTATGGTTTAAAAGAGACTGTCTCCAGACACTGCAGCTTGCATTCGCTTCCAACGCCACTGGAATTTTAAGAGAACCTTGGAAAAATAAATCTGTCCCAGCCCCAAACACCAGCGAAGGACTCCAAACAGTAAATTCCATATTTTTTTAACCTTTTATCAGTCCTCCTACTATATGACTTGTAATTGTGTGTGCGCGCGTGCGGGTTTTCCTTTTAAAATGTTTTAATGTCTTCACCTAGATGGGGTTTTAACTCAATAAAAGCCAACCCCTTTGTGTTTAAATTCAAGAAAGCTTGTCAAACTGGAGTTCTTTGCAATCAGATGCAAATGATTAAGCACAGACATTGGAACTAATTCCTCCATCCTTATAGATGACAAAAAAAACCCTGTTACGATCAATCGAGGAATGTGAAAGAAAGGCCAAATCCTGACACGTGTTCTCCTCGGTCATAACAATACTAATAAAAGGAGGGGCAAGCTTGCCCGACTCCAGATTTGGAATAGTAAAGCTTTCCGATTCCCACCCTTTGATTGAAACTGATGTCTGTATGGTGCAGTTGGATGCCCTGCCCAAACGCCATTTTGGAAATCACATCTATCATGTAGGTGTGCCACATTCTGTCAGAGGCCTTCTCCTCGTCAAGGCTGGTGTCCATCCCCTGTCCTGCACATCGGAGATGGTAACCCCGAGTCGACCTTCCTGCCGTGTACAGTGCAGGCCTGGTCAGGGTGAATCACCAACTCCAGAGCTGGGTTGTCCAGATTGGCAAGGGCCTCTTTGGGTAGAATACTGTAGTCCATATTCATTTCTAATTTCTTCCATTTACCACTTCCGCTTGCAGGTGAAGGTGATGGTGCTTTTCTTCATGGATTCTGACATGCTGTTGGCCAACAGCAGACTCCTGTACACTACCAGCAGGTTCGGCCAATCCAGTGACTGCAGAACTCAACCGGTAACCGTTGCTTCCGGGAGGTTTCCTCATCACAAAGCACAGCACTGTCGGCTCGTCCAGAGGTAGAGGTTTGCTCAGACTCTTCCCTTTTCTGTCATCCAAGACCTCAGTGACAGATGGCAAGAAAAACGTGGAAGGCCATGCTGTTTCACAATTAAGCAGAAAAGGATTTCCTGATCCTCAATACGTCAGACTGTGATGATGTTACCAAGCCATCTTCTTCCTTCAAGACCGCTAATCACAAGGTCTTTCGGTGTATCTTTTGGAAGATGAAATGCAAGTATCTCTCATCCTGTTCCACCAGACAGAATCTTGACTGGAAGATGACTTGAGTCCAACGAGGCAATGAGGGAAGCCTGCTGGCTCCTTACCTCTTTGATGTCCTCCTTAGCATCGAGTCCCATCCACTACAACACAAGCAGATTCTGTATGATTTTCTGGAATTGGGACATCTTTCTCTCTCTGACATCTTCTGAATACCTTTGAGGATGAAGAGTCTTTTGATGGTTTGCCCTGATTGCTTCCCACCAATATGTGATGGATCGAGAGGAGTTTCCAAACTTTATCAACTTTTTGTCCAGCCCTTTGCATTCCTCAATGTTTTGCGATCAGAGATTTCATGATTAGCTTTAGTATTCCCTTGTCATCCCTCTGGCCTTCCTGTAAACGAGGGCCAGTAGGGGGCAATGGTCAGAAAAGAATATCAATTTGACATTTGGGGATTTGACTATGAATGCATACGACAGAAACAGTAAACAAGTCCTACAACAGTCTTGTCCGGAGAACGTGCATCTATTCGATGTTCAGTCTGCAGAGTTGCTGAAGGCGTATCACAGCGTGGCGACTTTTACCGTGTCCGTTAGGAATCTGGACATGGTCCTGCTGGATCATCCAGACATATCAACGATGCAAGTGAAGTCACCACCTGGAACAACCAGCATGAACTCCGCCGGCAGTCAGAGGAGCTGCTGGAAGATGTCCAGCTGCTCAATTGCTAGATCCAGGAACATATCATTCATTCATTAACATATGTTTTTGTACATTATGTCTGCAAGGAGGCGAGTTCCCACCTCCTCCTTAACTTTGGGGATGAAAGGGACAGCAAGGTGGCACCGTGGGTTAGCCCTGCTGCCTCATGGCGCCGAGGTCCCAGGTTCGATCCTGGCGCTGGGTCACTGTCCATGTGGAGTTTGCACATTCTCCCCGTGTTTGCGTGGGTTTCGCCCCCACAATTACACTAAATTGCCCCTTAATTGGAAAAAATGAATTGGGTACGCTAAATTTACATTTAAAAAATCTTTGGGGACAGTGAGGTTGCTTTTCTGCAGGATATCCTGGCTGGAGGAACAGCAATCGTGGGAATGGTCCTTGGGATCATCACCTGGACCACCATCTGTAGCTGCTGAGGCCAGGTATTCAGCATTCATGCAGGAACAGGTCAGCTTTGAGGTTGGCCAGGTATCCCAAGGTCGAAACACAACACATAGTGACTTTAACGCTACGTACATGAATAGAGGCAATTACAGGCCATTGTGAGCTTGCATTTTCATCGTGTCTTTTATGACATCCCAAGGCAATTTACAGCCACTGAAGTACTTTTGAAGTAAGTCATTGTCACAGTTTCAGTTTTTCATCCTTCTCACATATACTGAAATTTCATTGTAAAGTAAATGGTAAACCATACAATAATAGACAATTCAATATTTGTGCAGTCACCCTGGACAGGGCATTTTACATACAGTATTTCTCACTGATGATCAACGCTTTGGCATGAAAGCCTTTAGAGAACTTCTGATTTACAACTCCGTTACTGATATGGTGGTCAGAGTAAACATGCTTTGGTATGGATTCCATCTTGATGAACGAGACCGACTCCTAGCTCACAGGTAAGCAGAGTATCGTGAGGTTACTCATTAACTGACACTCATGTCAGAATGTTTAATGTTACCTTGAGAAAATATGTTTCAATTAACTAGGAGATCACTCAATTAATACAGTGCCTTTTTTTTTATTTCTCGAGTTTGAGGACGGGTCTCAAAAGTGTTAAGTAGTAACAAAACTGAAATGAGTCAAATTACATCAATTGCACTTGCATGTCCTACAACCTATTTGAAACCTCAGGCTGTGTTATACTATATTCATGATCATTTTCTTCATCGCCCCTCTTTTGAAGGCACTGACCTTATGCTGCCATAAGTCTCTGCAGGAACTGTCAGCCATTCAAGGGCTTTAACATAATCTGCACGTTATTGTTTGTCAGCCCCGACAGGTTTCAACAGGTTAGAGATCACAAGATCAATTCTGTCCATGTCTAGACTCTTACACTTCCAAGCAGTGTTGAGGAAATAGCAACTAGGAGGCCTATTTGAATATCCAGTTGTTCTGTCTAACTTCAGAAGCAACCCGAAAGATACAAGTGACTGGTGCGGTATATTACAATCCCGGATCAGATCCCAAAAGTCACCGGGATATTGGACAGAAACACCAATATTTTATTTAAATTTTATAAGACTGTGGTAAAAGGACACCTCGCTCCAGGAGTGATTACACAAAAAAATAGGGATATGATATATTAAAACAAACTTTATTACTAACGCTGTATTAAAATATCCTTAACATCACACAAGAAAATAGCTTGATAATCAATATTGTGACACAATAACCCTTAACTGCTATCTTTATTCCCACTCAAACAACACAACCGTCTCCAGTCACAATCCACTTTTAAATACAGTTAGCACTCAGGAATACTTGCTGTAAAAAGAGATGTCTTGGACACTGCACTTTGAGAAAGAGATCTTCTGAGGCTGCTTGAAAGAAAGAAACCCAACACCCTGTCAGAATGATGCAGAATCAGGGCAGCACGGTGGTGCAGTGGGTTAGCCCTGTTGCCTTATGGCGCCGAGGTCCCAGGTTTGATCCCGGCTCTGGGTCACTATCCGTGTGGAGTTTGCACATTCTCCCCGTGTTTGCGTGGGTTTTGCCCCCACAACACAAAAACGTGCAGGCTAGGTGGATTAGCCACGTTAAATTGCCCATTAATTGGAAAAAATGTACTCTAAATTTATTTTTTAAAAAGAATGATGCAGAATCGCTAAGCCAGAGATTCTGCATTATTAATACCAATGGAGTACCATTATTCCATTGGTATTATTCCATTATACCAATGGAATAATGGTCGATGTTCCATTCTGAGTATCTACCATTGATCCTCTCTCATTATACCAATGGCCGGGTACGCCACTCAATTCGAGGGTAATTATGGGTGGGCAATGTCCATGCCTCATGAGAAAACTGAATACCCAGTAACATATTTCCCAAGTATACGGTGAACAGTTTCTGTCTCATCCCATTGACGTAAGCCTTACCTAAACTTAGAACCTTTGTACTTGGTTGTGTTTTTCCCTTGCAAACAATATTATGATTGTTACTGGATAAATGTTCGCGTATTGTTAAGCTGTTAACGAATTGTGGCTCATTACTACATCAAAAATGGTACGCCCCTTTTTTGGTTCTCGGGCATATTACTGCCAGAACTACCCTGCACAGACTGAAGAAATCCATGACCATCTAATATGGTGTTGGGCCTGATGCATAGGTTTAAGATTTTACTCTGAAACAAAATGGTGAAATGCTTTTCCCCAAACCTTCATAACTGCACATTGACTAAAGGTTTTGGTGCAGCACTGTGAAGAAGCACAGAGCTAACCGAACACAGATATTATTGAAGATTTCCATCGGCCCGTGTTGAGAAAGCGGATATGCCCAACACAAGGACAGCGCAGAAACCTTACTGCGAGTGACCGAATCAAATGGGGCTTTGAACTCACTAAATATCAAGAGGTCATAAAGCTGCCTTCCTCAAGAGGAAAATAAAATCCATGACAACATCAGCCTTTCAAAAATTACTTCAATCTGTGCATGGATGTTATGTTGAGTGAGAATTGGGCTGGGATTGGCTATGTTGGTAACTTGCCAACACTGAAATGTCACAGCTCACATATAAATAGCAGTCACTGGGTAAAGTCCAAGGAACCAATCCTCAGTAAAGAGTAAAAAACATTCAAGGGAGTAAATGAAAATTGGCTAAAGAGAATCTTTACTGACTGCAGTTACATGGGTGGTCCTTGTTTTCATAAGTACTCGTGAGAAAGCAATGACTAACTAGACATTCATGGGATTCTACCGATATTTTACAATTAATATTAATAGTTCGCTAGATCTTTCGAGATGACAAGATTCTCAAGTGTATACTTAAAAGGCTGCAAGCACCAAGATGAGGTTACTACAATGCATATCATTAATAATTTGTATTTAGGTAACACCTCAACAGATTAAATAATCCAACATGCGTCTGAATCCTGCATGAACCGTATTAGCTCAGGTTTCTTCTGTCTACGATTTGTGACCAGACTATAAATGGGTGTATAAATTGCACTAAAAGCTTACACTGCAGCACATATTTATTTCTGTACACCTCAGCATATGTTTCATATGAAGCAGCCTGTCAGGGGACAAGAAAGCAAAATGGTCTGGAAATCTGGTCATGCAGATCTAGTTTTTCAGGTACAAAGCGGTCTAAGAATCCAATCTGTCAGGCAGGAAGCAAATGCTATTACAAGCTGGATGCAACAGTAAAAGGATTGCCAGAGGAGCAATGGGGACTATTAGGGAGCGACTTGGAGATCAATTGGTGGTAGAGACTCTAATGTCTACCAAAGATGAGGACTTTGCCAAAATTAGAGTGAACAAATGGATTTCTTTGGTATGGATGAGGTAACAATAGATGAAGAGGAGGCACTAGAAAAGCTGTCAATACTTAAAAGTAGACAAGTCGCTTGGTACAGATGAGAAACATCAGAGGTTGCTGAGGGACATTCGGATAGAAACTGCAGAAATGTTGGCCACAATCTTCTCAACCTCTCTAGAAGTGGTGCAAAAGGGTTATGCCTGGTTCAAAAACAAAAGGTTAAAACCGGTGTTTCAAGGGCAGGGTTTTAATATTGGTGGTGAGGGAACCTTCATAAACAATAATCCAGGAGAATGTTAACAGCTATTTGGACAAGCATGGATTAATAAAGTAGAGCCAGCTTAATTTATTAAGGGCAAATCATGTCTGATTAACCTGACTTGAGTTTGCTTAATGAGGCAACAGAGCTAGTGGATTAGGGCAGTGGATGTTACGTATATGGACATTCAGATGGCATTTGATAAAATACCACTTAATTGGTATGTGAGCAAAATTGAAGCCCATGTGACTAAAAGGGGCAGTAACAGCATGGCTACAAAATTGGCTACAGATGGAAAAAAGGAGGTGATGGCGTAGTGGTATTGTCACTGGACCAGTAAACCAGAGACTCAGAGTAATCCTCGGGGAATCTGGGTTCAAATCCCGCCAATGCAGATAGTGAAATTTGAATTCAATAAAAAATTGGAATTGAAAGTCTAATGAGGACCACAAAGCCATTGCCAACTGTCGTAAAAACCCATCTGGTTCCTTTAGGGAAGGAAATCTGCCATCCATACCTGGTCTGACCACATTTGTATGACCCCACTGATCTCTGGTAATCAATGTTTCTCATATGGCCATTCACACCTCAATGTCTCTAGACTCCTGCTAATCTTGTTTACAGGCCTATGCGGTTGACTCTTAACTGCCCCCTCAAGGGCAATTAGGGAAGGGCTGCACAGCCTGTGACACCCACGTCTCATTAACAAATAAAAAAAGGATTTGTGCTGATTTTCTGCCTGAAGTGAGTTATCCAGTAGAGCTCCCTAGATTCAATACAATACACCACTGTTTGGTTTACATTAATGACCTGAGTGCTCAGAATGCAAGTTTAAATTTACAGTTGACATGAAACGTTCAAGTGTAGCAAATGCTGAAAGATAGTAATAGCACTCAAGAGGACGAAGAGACTAGGAGAATGGATAGACAGAGAGCTGATGGAATTCAATGCCGAAAAGTGTTAAGAACCCCATTGAGGTTACCTGAGAGTGTCTCAAAACCCCAAAGGGATACCTGAAACACTGGTTCTTAGTGATGTACATTTGTTAGGAATAATGTGAGGAGCCATGTACAACCCAGTGAGGAACCAGTCCAGTTGTTGTGTAAATAGAAAACTATTTATTAAAGTAAAAGGAAGTTTATAAAAAACACGACAAAAGACTAATATACACTATGACACTTACGTATATTAATAATTAAACACAGTTTTATCTGAAGTTATCTCATGTTCCCAAAATACAGCCACATTCCCTGAACTCACTGAGACACCTTTTTTCCCAAGCAACACCCAATTTTTGTAACGCTACAGGTCAAATCCAGATAATAGTTACCTCACAATACCGCTTAGGTGACCAAATCTGGGCTCACGTCTCTTCCTGGTTCAGTGAAGGCACCAAACTGCATCTTTTAGAGGGGAGTATCTGCAAACTGCTGTGACTCTAAATGTTAGATGGAACAGGCCTCTGTGGCTCGGATCACAGACGGAACTGGCCTGTCTGACAGTTCAATGGTGAACTAGCCTTATTTCCCAGTGAGGGTGCCAGCAATTACACTGTTCAGTCTTTGATATCCCACCCTGTGGATTTGGCTGCCTACTGCTCTCAAATTCCTTGCCTTTAGAAGTTATTATTTGTATGACCCCACTGATCTCTGGTAATCAATGTTTCAGATATGGCATTTGATAAAATACCACTTAATTGGTACGTGAGAAAAATTGAAGCCCACGTGATTAAAAGGGGCAGTGTCAGCATGGCTACAAATTTGATATGGCCATTCGCACCTCAATGTCTCTAGACTCGTGCTAATCTTGTTACTGGATGAATCACAACTCATTATTCCTCTAGATGCCTGCTAGTCTTGTTATTTGTCTGTTATTTTCTTTTCATCTCAAGTTCACTGTTCCTCTTTAATTTCCCAAATTCTTAACAAAAGTCTGAGGTGATGCATCTTGTTGGGGAGAATGAGTAGAGAAAATACATGCTAAATGACACAATTTTAAAGAGGGTACAATATGAAAGATGTTTGTGCACAAATTACCGAGAGGACAGGATGGGTTAAAAAGGAGCTGGTAAGGCATACAGGATCCTGGGTTTTATATATAGAGGAATAGAATTTTTTTTAAAAATGGAAGTTATGCCAAATCTATAAAAGATGCTTGTTTGGCCCCAGATGCAGGATTGAGTGCAATTCTGGATGTCACACTTTTGGAAGGACACAAAAGAGAAAAGCTCGAATGGCTCCAGGGATAAGGGATTATCCACTTATGAGGACAGACGAGAAAAGCTGGGGTTGTTTTCCTGAGTACAGAGAAGGCTGGACAAGGTTTGCTAGGAGTGTTTAAACTTACGAAGGGTCCAGATAGAGCAAATAAAGAGGAATTATTTCCAATGGTTGAAGGTCCAATAACCAATGGACACAGATTTAAGTTCACTGGCAAAAAAAGCAGGTGACATAAGGACAAATATTTTTTGTACAATAAGTGGTTCGGATTTGGAATGCATTCATAGAATCTCGACAGGGCAGGAGGGTATTCGGCCCATCAATTCTGCACCGACCCTCTGAAATAGCACCCTACCGAGGCCCACCCTGACCCCCACCTGACCTTTGGACACCAAGGGGCAATTTAATCACTGAACCCCTACAGTAGAAGGAGGCTATTTGGCCCATCAAGTCTGCACCAAGCCTCTGAAAGAGTACTCCACCCAAGCCCACTTCCCCACCCTATCACAAAAGTCCCATAACCGAACCTGCACTTCTTTGCACACTAAGGGGCAATATTAGCATGGCCAATCCATCTAACGTGCACAGCTTCTGGACTTTGTCCGACGCTGGATACAGATTCAATAGTAGCTTTCAGAGAGAATCGGATAAAAATTTGAAGGAGTAAATTCAAGGATATGAGGTGGTGGGTTGGGGTGGGGGGTACCCTTCCCTGTCACTTCATCGCTTCAGAGAAATGAGGGGGGATCTCAGAGACTTATAAAATTCTAACAGGACTAGACAGGGTAGATGCAGGAAAGATGTTACCAATGATGGGTGTGTCCAGAACCAGGGGTCACAGTCTGGAGGATTCAGGGTAAACCATTTCGGACAGATAGAAGGAGACATTTCTTCACCCAAAGAGTGGTGAGCCTGTGGAATTCATTACCACTGGAAGTAGTTGATGCTAAAACTTTGAATATATTCAAGAGGCAGCTGAATGTAGCACCTGTAAAGAATGAGATCAAAGACTATGGGGAGAAAGCAGGATTAGGCTATTGAGTTGGATGATCAGCTATGATCGTGATGAATGGCGGAGCAGGCTCGAAGGGCCAAAAGGCCTCCTCCTGCTCCTATCTTCTATGTATCTATTGTATATAATAATAATCACTTATTGTCACAAGTAGGCTTTAATGAGGTTACTGTGAAAAGCCCCTAATCGCCACATTCCGGTGCCTGTTCGGGGAGGCTGGTACAGGAATTGAACCGCCGCTGCTGGCTGCGTTCTGCATTACAAGCCAGCGATTTAGCCCACTGTGCTAAACCAGCCCCATATACATACAGGATATGTATGTACCTAAGAACTGCAGCAAGGAGGTGGTTACTGTCTGCAGCAATGAGGCTCAATATTTGGCACACCGTGGACCCTTGCTATTCAGTTGCAGTGATTGGTGGCTGAACCCACAGGGTACCCAGAAAAATGGGCCTGTGCAAATTCCTATGCCAACATAATAATATGCAGAGTGGGTGAAAGGATAAATGTGGGGGCGATTTAACTTTGAAAACACCACAGTCTGAAACTGAGGGTCACTTGTAAGCAGCAGTTTACTGAACTTCAGGCCTCATAGTGCCCAAGAGCTAATGACAGTGAAGAAAGCAGTCCTTTTATATGGTGCTTTTCCCCTTCCTTTAGAAAGATCTCAAAAGCACATTGCATACAATGAAACAATGAATTACTTTGAAGTGCAGAGACTATTATGAAGGCATGCAAGGCAGCTAGCAAAACTGCACAAACATCAGTGAAATAACTCACATTTAACTGTTTGTTGGGGATGGTGGTGTGGGTCTTGAATGGTCACTTGCTAAATCCCTGCCCTTCAAACAGTGCCATGGCATCCTGAGCCACCAAAATAAAATGACCACTTATCATCGCATTTGAAGGAAATTCAAACAAGGGGGAGCCAATGACAAAGGATACGTTCAAAGCAAAATTAAACTCTTGAAAACTTCATGGAAACCAAATTTGCACAGCCCTTGCATTGACTAGCCAATGAAGGTTGGAGCCCATCCTTTCTCCAGGCCACGAATACCATCTTAGTTACCATACAAGGGGCTGGTTTACCACACTGGGCTAAATCGCTGGCTTTTAAAGCAGACCAAGGCAGGCCAGCAGAACGGTTAAATTCCTGTACCAGCCTCCCCGAACAGGCGCCGGAATGTGGCGACTAGGGGCTTTTCACAGTAACTTCATTGAAGCCTACTTGTGACAATAAGCGATTTTCATTGCATTTCATTTTCTTTCACAGTGATAGAAAACCCTTTGAAGATGCTCTGGTATTTTCCAGGATCCCTACCTGAATGCCACACTTCACCAAATCCAAAGGCACAACAGCAGTGTGTGTTAGACCACAACTCAGGATACTTCCAAAGCCCCACACAGCATAAATCTTGGGGGAGCCATATTCACAGCCGTAATCCTCTGTAGAATTCCCTTCTTTGTAAAAAGTGTTGTAGAATCTTTAGTAGACAGGGTCTTGGGTTAAATGTTCCACCTGAAAGATGGCATCTCCAGCAATACCTCTCTCTAATCCAATCCAATCTCTCTCTCCCCCCCCCCCCCCACCGAGTAGCATTTTGTCTCTCTCTGTCTATCTCCACTATTGACCTGCCACTTGTTCTGTCTCATGTTTTTAATTTTTATCTATTCATCGGATCCGGATGTCACAGGGCAGCACGGTGGCACAGTGGTTAGCATTGCTGCCTACGGCGCTGAGGATCCGGGTTCGAATCCCGGCCCTGGGTCACTGTCCGTGTGGAGTTTGCAAATCCCCCCCCCCCCGGGTGTCTGCGTGGGTTTCACCCCCACAACCCAAAGATGTGCAGGTCAGGTGAATTGGCCACGCTAAATTGCCCCTTAATTGGAAAAAAATAATTCGGTACTCTAAATTTATTTTTTAAAAATTGGATGTCACTGGTAAAACATTTACTTATCCCTAACTCTGCTTGAGTAGGTGGTGATGAGCTGGTGGTGAGGCAACTGAAAGGCTTGCCCAGTGCAGTGAAGAATTAACCACCTTCCACTCGGTCTGGAGTCACGTGTAGGCCAGATCAAGTAAGGACAGGAGATTTCCTTTCCCTCAGGAACACTTGTTTCAACGATCTATACGTTTCATGGATATGGTTACTGATGCTAACCTTCTGTTGAAGATTTTATTTGGTTAGTTGAATTTAAACTTCCCAGCTGCTATGGTGGGATTTGAACTTATGTTGCGGATCATTGGCCCAGGCCTCTCTCGGCACAGCACGGTGGCGCAGTGTGGAGTTTGCACATTCTCTTTTGTTTTTAAATTGTGTACACCCAATTATTTTTTTTCCCAATTAAGGGCAATTTAGTATGGCATATCCACTTAACCTGCACATCTTTGGGTTGTGGGGTGAAACCCACGCAGACACGGGGAGAATATGCAAACTCCACACGGGGAGTGACCCAGGGCCGGGATTCAAACCCGGGTCCTCAGCGCCGTAGGCAGCAATGCTAACCACTGTGCCACCGTGCTGTTCCGAGTTAGCACATTCTCCGTGTCTGCGTGGGTCTCACCCCCCCACAACTCAAAGGTGTGCAGGTTAGGTGGATTGACCACTCTAAATTGCCCCTCATTGAAAAAACATTATTGGGTGCTCTAAATTCATTTAAAAAAAATTAGTCCAGGCCTCTGAATCACCATGGTAACCACCATGTTACTAGACCCCTCCAATTTCTTTATTGAATTTAATGTTCCGAACAACAATTATCCCTCAACCAATTTCTTCAAAGCTAAGGAACTGGACATTTGCCTCCTTGCTGGCTGTCGGGGTTTCCTCTCTGCAAACACTCTCTTGGTTGCCCACAAAACATCACCAATCGGTGTTTCCAATGGTATAAATCAAGGTCATTCATTCTCATTTCAACGTTTTCTTTTCCCCGCTTTTCTTCACGTTCCCACTTTGGTCAGCCAGGGCTCAGTTGGCGACACTCTCATTTTGGAGTCAGAAAGACGTCGGCTCAAGTCCCATTCCAGAGACTCCAGAGCATAAACATCAAGGCTGGCACTCCAGTGCAGTACGGAATGCTGCACTGCCAGAGGTGCTATCCTTGGATGAAAGGTTAAGCTGAGAACCACCCCACCCCCAGCCTCCTCGGGTGGATGTGAAAGATCCGGCACCAGTACTTAAAAAGAGAGGGGCCTTCCCTAGTGCCCTGAACAATATTGATCTCTCAATCAACATCGCAAAAACAGATTATTTGAAAATGAAATGAAATGAATGAAAATCGCTTATTGTCACGAGTAGGCTTCAGTGAAGTTACTGTGAAAAGCCCCTAGTCGCCACATTCCGGTGCCTGTTCGGGGAGGCTGTTACGGGAATCATTATAACATTACTGTTTGTGGGAGCTTGCTGAGGACAGATTGGCTACTAGATTTGCTGAATCATAATAGTGACTACATTTCGAACATACTTTGTTTACTATGAAGTACTTTGGGACATTCTGAACTCTGGAAAGGCCATATATAAATGCAAGTCCTTCTCATTCTTTATATTTTGTGAGGTTCTTTATTTTGTTCTCTTCAAGTGCCTCACCGACTCTTGATTTGAAGCAACTTTTAAAAATAGGTACTGGGAACATCTTCTTGGTTCAAAGAGAATTGTACAATCGGTTAGCCGGGCCAGAAGAGATTTAAAAAAAACCCAGAGGTATTCAAAACAACGGTGGATGCTACAATGCGAATGTTCGATTGGACGAGCTTTCAATGGAACAAATAGCTTTTTTGCGCTCTCTTTTCTTCTCTCGTGTTATTGTCTATTTTCTGACCTTTTCTCGCCGGTAACCCCCATTGGCCCCGATTATTTTCCCTCCGGTCTTTAAACAAGTCATTTTACTTTCTCCGACAGCAGCAACTGAGCACGGGGACAATCAATTCATCAAAATCAACGTTTCATCATCTCTGGCTGACCTTTGCTCACAAGTCATTGACTTTCAAGGCTTTCAGTCTTCACAATAGAATGCTGTGCTTTCTGCCTGGCTGGCTGATAACCGCCCTTCGCATAATTACTATTTTTCTTCATTCACATGGACAACATCCACCTGAAAGAGCTTCTTTGCTTCTGTTGAGTCAGCCACCAAAATGCTAAGCGAGGATTTGAAGGGTCACCTGGAGGGTGTTTCTTTTCTTTGTGGTCTACCCCAGATTTTCCTGCTAAATTCTGCACACACTTTAAAAGAAAATCCTGATTGGCAAGTACCACAACAAGCACTCTCCTCCCACACCCCCACCGCGCCAACCCCCCTTCCCTCACCATTTTTCAAATGAGTGTTAGCAGCCAGCTAACACTTGTTGCAAAAATACAAAGATTAATTTCTCAGTGTTCAACACACCGTCCTTACGCATGCATAGAAATCAGGAATGTACAGATTCAGGTTAAGACCCATTGCATCACGCAAAAGCACCCACATAAATGTATTCATAGAATTTACAGTGCAGAAGAAGGCCATTCGGCCCATCGAGTCTGCACCAGCTCCTGGAAAGAGCCCCCTACTCTAGGTCAACAGCTCCACCCTATCCCCATAACCCAGTAACCCCACCCAACACTAAGGGCAATTTATCATGGCCAACCCACCTAACCTGCACATCTTTGGACTGTGGGAGGAAACCGGAGCACCCGGAGGAAACCCACGCAGACACGGGGAGGATGTGCAGACACCGCACAGACAGTGACCCAAGTCGGAATCGAACCTGGGACCGTAGAACTGTGAAGCAATTGTGCTAACCACAATGCTACCATGCTGCCCAACTGTGTCCACTCAAAATGGAATGTGGACACAAGAGTATTTGTGAAATTCATACCTACTTGGATTGGTCAGAAACCTACGTCCCCATCACGGCAGATGTAATTGCTGAGCAAACAAGACCCCAGAGTGAGGTCTGTCTCGCTGACCACAAAACTTTTTAAATTGTGAAAACGAGGAGGAAGAGCTACTGACCCAAAAGCATAGCACTCCATTAACATCGTTAGAATTTTAAAAAATGGCGGGCGGCATGGGGTGCAGTGGTTAGCACTGGGACTACGGCGCTGAGGACACGGGTTCGAATCCCTGCCCTGGGTCACTGTCCGTGTGGAGTTTGCACATTCTCCCCGTGTCTGCGTTGGCTTCACAAATCATTTCATTTTTTGAAATTCTTTTTAAAAATTATTTTAATTTAGAGTACCCAATTATTATTTTTCCAATTAAGGGGCAATTTAGCATGGCCAATCCACCTACTCTATACCTCCTTGGGTTGTGGGGGTAAGACAGACAGTGACCCGGGGCCGGGATCAAACCCGGGTCCTCGGCGCCGTGCTAACCACTGTGCCACCGTGATGATATATAAATCTGTGGACTGTGCAGGCCAAGAATAAAGAGCTATATATCTGCTAAGGAGTGTACAGGCAGGAAGGAAGGTGGTCTAAAGTGCGTCTACTTCAATGCCAGGAGCATCTGGAATAAGGTGGGTGAGCTTGCGGCATGGGTTAGTACCTGGGACTTCGATGTTGTGGCCATTTCGGAGACATGGATAGAGCAGGGCGAGGAATGGTTGTTGCAGGTGCCGGGGTTTAGATATTTCAGTAAGTTCAGGGAAGGTGGTAAGAGAGGGGGAGGGGTGGCATTGTTAGTCAAGGACAGTATTACGGTGGCTGAGAGGACATTTGATGAGGACTCGAATACTGAGGTAGTATGGGCTGAGTTAAGAAACAGGAAAGGAGAGGTCACCCTGTTAGGGCTTTTCTATAGGCCTCCGAAAAGTTCCAGAGATGTAGAGGAAAGGATTGCAAAGATGATTCTGGATAGGAACGAAAATAACAGGGTAGTTGTTATGGGGGACTTTAACTTTCCAAATATTGACTGGAAACACTATAGTTCGAGTACTTTAGATGGATCCGCTTTTGTCCAATGTGTGCAGGAGGGTTTCCTGATGCAGTAAGTAGATAGGCCAACAAGAGGCGAGGCCGTATTGGATTTGGTACTGGGTAATGAACCAGGACAGGTGTTAGATTTGGAGGTAGGTGAGCATTTTGGTGATAGTGACCACAATTCGATTACGTTTACTTTAGCGATGGAAAGGGATAGGTATAAACCGCAGGGCAAGAGTTATTGCTGGGGGAAAGGCAATTATGATGCGATGAGGCAAGACTTAGGATGCATCGCCTGGAGAGGGAAACTGCAGGGGATGGACACAATGGAAATGTGGAGCATGTTCAAGGAACAGCTACTGCGTGTCCTTGATAAGTATGTACCTGTTAGGCAGGGAGGAAGTGGTCGAGTGAGGGAACCATGGGTTACTAAAGCAGCTGAAACACTTGTCAAGAGGAAGAAGGAGGCTTATGTGAAGATGAGACGTGATGGTTCAGTTGGGTCGCTTGAGAGTTACAAGTTAGCTAGGAAGGCTCTAAAGAGAGAGCTAAGAAGAGCCAAGCGAGGACATGAGAAGTCTTTGGCAGGTACGATCAAGGATAACCCTAAAGCTTTCTATAGGTATGTCAGGAATAAAAGAATGACTAAGCTAAGAGAACGGCCAGTCAAGGACAGTAGTGGGAAGTTGTGCGTAGAGTCCGAGGAGATAGGAGAGGTGCTAAATGAGTATTTTTCGTCAGTATTCACACAGGAAAAAGACAAAGTTGTCGAGGAGAATACTGAGATACAGGCTACTAGACTAGAAGGGCTTGAGGTTCATAAGGAGGAGGTGTTAGCGATTCTGGAAAGTGTGAAAATAGATAAGTCCTCTGGGCCAGATGGGATTTATCCTAGGATTCTCTGGGAAGCTAGGGAGGAGATTGCTGAGCCGTTGGCTTTGATCTTTAAGTCATCTTTGTTTACAGGAATAGTGCCAGAGGACTGGAGGATAGCAAATGTTGTCCCCTTGTACAAGAAGGGGAGTAGAGATAACCCCAGTAACTATAGACCAGCGAGCCTTACTTCTTTTGTGGGAAAAGTCTTGGAAATGTTTATAAGAGATAGGATGTATAATCATCTGGAAAGGAATAATTTGATTAGTCAACATGGTTTTGTGAAGGGTAGGTCGTGCCTCACAAACCTCATTGAGTTCTTCGAGAAGGTGACCAAACAGGTGGATGAGGGTAAAGCAGTTGATGTGGTGTATATGGATTTCAGGAAAGCGTTTGATAAGGTTCCCCACGGTAGGCTATTGCAGAAAATACAGAGGCATGGGATTCAGGGTGATTTAGCAGTTTGGATCAGAAATTGGCTAGCTGATAGAAGACAAAGAGTGGGGGTTGATGGGAAATGCTCTGACTGGTGTCCAGTTACTAGTGGTGTGCCACAAGGATCTGTTTTGGGGCCGTTGCTGTTTGTCATTTTTATAAATGACCTGGAGGAGGGCGCAGAAGGATGGGTGAGTAAATTTGCAGATGACACTAAAGTCGGTGGAGTTGTGGACAGTGCAGAAGGATGTTACAAATTACAGAGGGACATAGATAAGCTGCAGAGCTGGGCTGACAGGTGGCAAATGGGGTTTAATGCAGAAAAGTGTGAGGTGATTCATTTTGGAAGGAATAACAGGAAGGCAGAGTACTGGGCTAATGGTAAGATTCTTGGTAGTGTAGACGAGCAGAGAGATTTCGGTGTCCATGTCCATAGATCCCGGAAAGTTGCCACCCAGGTTGAGAGGGTTGTTAAGAAGGCGTACGGTGTGTTAGCTTTTATTGGTAGAGGAATTGAGTTTCGGAGCCATGAGGTCATGTTGCAGTTGTACAAAACTCTGGTGTGGCCGCATTTGGAGTATTGTGTGCAGTACTGGTCGCCACATTATATGAAGGATGTGGAAGCATTGGAAAGGGTACAGAGGAGATTTACAAGAATGTTGCCTGGTATGGAGGGAAGATCATATGAGGAAAGGCTGAAGGACTTGAGGCTGTTTTCGTTAGAGAGAAGAAGGTTAAGAGGTGACTTAATTGAGGCATACAAGATGATCAGAGGATTAGATAGGGTGGACATCGAGAGCCTTTTTCCTCGGATGGTGATGTCCAGCACGAGGGAATATAGCTTTAAATTGAGGGGAGATAGATATAGGACAGATGTCAGAGGTAGGTTCTTTGTTCTTTACTCAGAGAGTAGTAAGGGCGTGGAATGCCCTGCCTGCAACAGTAGTGGACTCGCCAACACTAAACGCATTCAAATGGTCATTGGATAGGCAAATGGACGATAAGGGAATAGTGTAGAGGGACTTTAGAAGGGTTTCACAGGACGGTGCAATATCGTGGGCTGAAGGGCCTGTACTGCGCTGTAATGTTCTATGTTCTATCCCAGATTTCCAGCAGGAGACACAGGCACTGTTAACACAAAGGCCCCACAAACATTCTTTTCAACTCTTAGTGGCCGAGACGCTCAACAATCTTTGAAACCCGGCCAAATTCCAGCTAATGGAGACACATCAGTTGCTGAATACCTGGAGGAGAGTTCAGGGGTTTGGCGGGAGGCCGGGGGGGGGGGGGGGGACATGTGACATAGGTCTTTGGATTGTTAAACAAGAAATTTTGCCTTGCTGAGTGTGCTCCTTGACATCTGACTACAAAGAAGCTCTGCCCAAGTTGAACACCTGGCCCCAGCTACTTTGCTTCTGTTGGACATTCTGTGCCATTACCCTCAAGGCCGGGTTCATCGCTGCATGCCTATCGCATCTTGTGAAGCCAACACCAATGGAAAAAAGTGAGTTCCACAACATCGGGTTTTAGCCTGTCAAGCTCTGTGGAATACCTCGCTGGACAGAACGGTGGCATAGTGGTTAGCACTATTGCCTCAGCGCCAGGGACCTGGGTTTGATTTCGACCTTGTGTGATTGTGCAGAGTTTACACATTCTCCCCATGTCTGCGTGGGTTTCCTCCGGGTGCTCCGGTTTCCTCCCACAGTCTAAAGATGCGCAGGTTAGGTGCACTGGCCATGATAAATTGTTCCTAAATATCCAAAGGTTGGGTGGGGTTACGTGAACAGGACGGGAGGTTGGGCCCAGGTAGGATGCTCTTTCGAAGGGTCGATGCAAATTCAATGGGCCAAATGGCCTAGGGGCTGGTTTAGCACAGTGGACTAAACAGCTGGCTTGTAAAGCAGATCAAGGCCAGCAGCGCAGGTTCAATTCCCAAACCAGCCTCCCCGAACAATGTGGCGACTAGGGGCTTTTCACAGTAACGTCATTTGAAGCCTACTTGTGACAATAAGTGATTTTCATTTCATTCGTTCATTCATGATTCTATGGACTTTAATTCTGGCACTTGCATGAACCGATATTTATTTTCTATGTGTTCTCTACTGTAAAACCTTCTTTTCTCTATCCCTCTGTTTTTAACCATCAGAATGTGGAAGTGGCATCATGAACCACCAACCCACGTTCCGAGCGTGCGCATATAAACTAACCCTTTGGGTTCCTCCGATCTAAAGTTTGCTGCGGGGCTATTAATAGAAACTTGGATTGCTCGCACAAAAATGGAGGAGTTGAGGAACCACCAATAAAGAGGTGGGCAAATCAAAACACCTTTCTGTTTACAGACAGGTGACGAAAGAAGAAATGAGTGCTGTTTAAATTAACTCCCCTCCTGTCTGTAACACCATGTCACAAGTTTATTTACCATTATGTGCATTTTTGCTTTTTTGTTAATAATCTCGTAACTTTATCACTTGACTTCTGGACATCCATATATTCACCATCAATTGACGCTCCTCCATATTAGTGACCTCCTCACATAAAAAACAAAGAACAATACAGCACAGGAACAGGCCCTTCGGCCCTCCAAGTCTGTACCGGTCGAACTACGTTACAAGCTTGGTCTTACCTTTCACGAATCTACGTGCATCTTACAATATGCTCCACCAGGTTACAATATGCTCGACCAGTTTACCACACGGAGAACAACGGTGAAAGTTACCCATGACGTTTCCAGATCAACCCACGCAAGTTAAAATTCCTGTTTCTGTAGGACAGGACTTCAGCTTGCAGTTAGTGCACACAATAAGCACCAACATTCAGTAAACAAGAGTGGAGTTACTGTGCAATCACTAGGCTGAGTAAAAACACATTTTCCTTTGCAGATTTAAACCGTGCAGGGAAGCAGCAGGAGGTTTGCATTAGGCTCCAACACTCGTAGCAGTAAGTTTGTTTCTCAAGTGGTAATCCGGCACAGATGCATCACTTAATGTCAAGGAAAACAAATAGTAGATTTCTGACGGTAAAAGGGTAATGGTAGAAGCACTGACATCGTCAAATTAAGTTTTTGATGGGGCAGATCAGGAGAGGGTAACACTTCAAAAATCAGAACAATACTTCCATTGTGTTGCAAGGACACAATTTTCAACATGGGTGGGCCAGGGGGATTACAGTACTGTGCTCCTGCCCAGCTGCAGTCTTAACTCCATTTCCCTAGGCAGCGAAGACTACAAAGCCAAAAATAGGTAGGCCTCTGTCACTGACCATGACGAAACGGAACAGCAAGCAGCCAGCTAATCTGGGTTAAGGTTATTTTAAACGGAACCGTGATCGAATCTTGTATTTTGTTTCAAATCTCCTCAGGAAAAATGGTCACAGATCAAATGGAGAATAATGGTTAACCGAGGAATGATTCCAAAGCAGTGGTCCCACCAAGTGGCTCAGGCAGCACAGACCACAATAGAGCGTGTCAGCATCATTTAAACCAGGAAACCAGGCAATAATGACTCCTGAGACTTTTCATTAATAATTTATACCGCGGAATTCTCAGAGGCTTTTTCTGGGTTTTCTTTCGCCAGCAGCAGGTATCCTGGCTGAAGATCCACACGGAAGAGACAATAGCATCAGTATATTGCAATTCACAATTTGACTAAATGTTGCAGCAGTCTTTGTTGATATCATTTGGTCAATAAATTGAATCGAGGTGCATGCAGATAGAAATACTCAGAGGTCATATTCTCATTGGGTGATGCTGGCCGGAGTTACCAGATACAAATGCAGATAGCACACTGCGCCGCTGCAAAACTCACACCCAAACAGGCCGACAACATTTTCTATTTTGTTGGAAGCCAACTGCAGCATTTTGATATGAACACAAAAAGCTTTCATCTATTTGAATAATTGACAATCGGAAAATGGAATGCAAGAGGATAAGAGCGGCTTGCGAGAGGCCATTACTTAAACATAAACAACGTGCAGGGGTTACAGGGAAAAGGCAGGGGAATGGTGCTAGGCCACAATGCACACGATGGGCCGAATGGCCTCCTCCTGCACCATAGCAATTCTGTGATCCTGCATTTGCTGCAAAGGAAGACAGTTAGCTGAGAAGGTGTACAATTCCTTTTCTCTGAACCCTCAGTAAGCTCAGTTTTCCATTTCTGCTCGCCTCTTCCAATGTCCCTCCAAATAGCCAGCCTCCGGAAGTCGCAGCCATCGGCAACTGTTTTCCAGACGTTAGCGTCCGCCATCATCGAAACTGGCTTGGCACAGAGGTATGGACATCCGCGGCGCAGTGACCCAGAGGCCGGTTCACCGTACCGAAGATCTTTGGATATACAGCCATCGCTAATCCAGTGGATGCTGTTAAGCCAGCTCAGACACTATTGTTTTAGCAAATTGGTGTATGCTGATGGAATTAGCATGCTCCTGGGCCTCAGCCAAGAGATGCTGAGTATATGACAGCAGAGAAGAATGCTCCAAAGACCATCACTGCCAGAACACAACCATTTGACTCCAGTGCAGATCTCAAAGCGTTCTGATGTTGCCCTGTCAGAGCTAAGCTTCCCTTTCATTCTGTCAGAGAAAGAGTAGATCATATCGAGCAGCTTCACCATGCAGTCAATTTTCTCCAACAGCTGAAATAGACTGCCTCTGCTCACATAGTCGAATGCCTTGGTAAGATTGATAAAGGCAACATGTTGTGGTCTCCTTTGTTCATTGCATTTCTCGTGCCACTGCCAGGCTGAGGAACGGAGGAGATCATATCAAATGTAGAATCATTACAGTGCATGAAGCCATTCAGCCCATCAAGTCTGCACCGACTAGGTAGGGTGCTCAGAAAGAACACCTATCTAGGCTCACACCCCTACCCTATCCCCATAATCCAATAATCCCACCTAACCTTTTGGACACTAAGGGGCAACTTACACGGCCAATCCACCTAACCTGCACATCTTTGGACTGTAGGAGGAAACTGGAGGAAACCCATGCAGACATGGGGAGAACTAAGTTTTTTTACACAAAGGATAGTGGGAGTCTGGAACTCGCTGCCGGAGGAGGTGGTGGAAGCAGGGACAATAGTGACGTTTAAGGGGCAAGTCGACAAATACATGAATAGGATGGGAATAGAGGGATACGGACCCCGGAAGTGTAGAAGATTTTAGTTTAGATGGGCAGCATGGTCGGCACAGGCTTGGAGGGCCGAAGGGCCTGTTCCTGTGCTGTACTTTTCATTGTTCTTTGTTCTGTTCGAACGTACAAGCTCTACACAGACAGTGACCCAAGGCTTGAATTTAACCCAGGTCCCTGGCGCTGTGAGGCAGCAGTGCTAACCACTGCGCCACCATGCCTCGATAGGTTTTGTAATCGCTTCAGTCTGCCCTCAGTTCTTGAACCAAGTCACAATCTTTGCATAACATATGTGCTGGGCATTGTCCCTTCCCTCCCGTGGAGACAAAGAAGTTTGTACAAGAATGCCTATTTTCCTGAGCTTGATGAGTTTAGGCAGTGTATCATCAGCACCTGGAGCTTCGCCCAGGGCATGTAAGTCAATAACCATCCTCCAGTGTGGATTCAATATCCAACTCTTGTCTGACAAGCTGGCTTTCTATGGTGTCTAGAGCTTCCTCGGTGACAATATTCTGCTCAAGTATAACTCTTGGTTGTGTTCCACCCATCTCTGTTTGTGCAGTGACCTCCCCAGCCTTTGTTATCAATCCTTTACTCTGATGATGGGTATGTTGTCCTTTTGATCCCTTCATACATACTCTTACAACTCCCTATGTCGAAGGACATCTGGATATCCTGGCAAAGTTGTAACCAATAGTCATTGGCACACTGCCTAGCAATCTGGCGGACTTTAATTTGAGTGGCTCTGAGTGCATTCAAAGTTTTCTCGCTCTGGGTGCTCTTCCCTGGTAGGGTGCTCTTCCCTGGTAGGGTGCTCTTCCCTGGGGCCGGTGCAGACTCAATGGGCTCAATGGTAGGATTTTTAGCCTACACCGCTGGCTAGCAACAATGCCAAAAAGAGAGATATATAGTGTACTGTGGTGAATGTATTATACTAATAATCTACCAGTGTATTTGTATCTGTGCTGTTGCACTTGTATTTGTATCTATGCTGTTGCCCTTGTGGGCTTCTCCTGTGGGCCATTGTATGGCATTATCCATAGGGGAACATATTGGGGCATGTATGGGCTCTGCCCATGGCTCCTCCCCTTGAAGGGAATAATAAAGAGCAGTCGACCTGTAGGCGGTTCTCAGTATTGGATCAGTCGCAGGCAGGCACTGTTCTAAGTTGATTAAAGCCATGGTTTACTTCTACTCATGTCTCAAGTGAATTGATGGTCGCATCATGTACATATCGTCCCGTCAATATACAGCCTTTCCATCAACAGGTTCTCAGCTATGCCTCCTTGTAGCTACACCAAGAAACTGGGTCCTTTGTGAGCCAGGCTAAAGCTTCAGAGCAACTCAAGAGGGGTTTGGCAACAAGGTGCTGTGGAGACATCAAAGGGGTGACATGGTGGCACAGTGGTTAGCACTGCCTCCTAACCGCACCAGGGACCCGGGTTCAATTCCAGCCTTGGGTGACTATCTGTGTGGAGTTTGCACTTTCTTCCCGTGTCTGCGTGGGTTTCCTCCGTGTGCTCCGGTTTCCTCCCACAGTCCAAAGATGTGCAGGTTAGGTGGATTAACCATGCTAAAAAATTGCCCCTTAGTGCCCAGGGTTGCGGGGATGGGGCGGGGAGGGGCCTCGGAGGGGTGCTCTTTCAATAACACAGGAAATGGGAACGAGCAGGAATATTAGATTCAACTAGAAAGTTCCAAGAGAATAGTAGGCAAGAATTGAAACAGACATGGTTAACTACAGGCCTCCTTTCATGATGGTACTTCTGCACAAAGAACAAACAAAGAACAAAGAAAAGTACAGCACAGGAACTACCTCAACACGGCACACAACGGCGAAAATCACAAAGTCCACGTGTTGCTCCTGTGAAGAGGGCGGCCGTGGGCAAAAAAGACCAAAATAGTTTTGTGACAAATACTTTTGTGACAAGACATAATATATTGTAGCACCTTTTGTGATGTGCAGAGAATGGAAATGCTTCAAGGCCACTTCAAACGGGTGGAATTATTTGTCTTCAAGTGGGTAAGAACATTAGTTTCCCTTTTGTTTACTTCTATGATCATCGCATTTCAGCATTCAGTGCGGTTAGTGTATTTAATACAGGATGAATTCCATAGCAACGAGACATGATCTTGCTGATTATGCAGACAGAAAGCAAGGGAAAAGACAACGGCAGTGCTTCCAGTGTGCCCCCCACCCCCCCTCATATTAACTAACCATCATCCTCTCAAGGACAACCAAGGATGAATTAATATCAGCCTTGCCAGTGATGCCCAAATCCCGTGAATGAATTGATCAAACGATTATGAAGCTCAATGTTTTTAAAGAACATAGCAGAATGTTCACACACATCCCCCTCCCCCCCCTCCCAACACTCCCTACCCATCGCCTCCCCACTCATTCACACAGCTGGCCCTTTACCCTATCGCCCTCCCTGACACTCACTTAGCAGCAGCCCCTCTTCCATTCTCCACTCACCCCTCCCTGGGCCTCTGGGACCCAGCAGCTCCACCAAGTTGTTTCCAGCAGCAATGCGTGCCCTCCTGGTGGGATGACAGATGCCTCCTGGTCTTGTTGTTGGCAGCAAGAGAACCCCCCCCCCCCCCACCACACATTCCTCCCACCCCCACCATTGGGACCACATTTGGAGTACTGTGTGCAGTTCTGATCACCTCATTATAGGAAGGATGTGGAAGCATTGGAAAGGGTGCAGAGGAGATTTACCAGGATGCTGCCTAGTTTGCAGGATAGATCTTATGAGGAAAGGTTGAGGGAGCTGGGGCTTTTCTCTTTGGAGCAGAGGAGGATGAGAGGCGACATAAGATGATGAGGGGGATAGATAGAGTGGATGTTCAGTGACTATTTTCTCGGGTGGATGTAGCAGTTACAAGGGGGCATAACTATAAGATTCAGGGTGGGAGATATAGGAGGGATGTCCGAGGTAGGTTCTTTACTCAGAGAGTGGTTAGGGTGTGGAATAGACTGCCTGCTGTGATAGTGGAGTCGGACGCTTTAGGAACTTTTAAGCGGTTATTGGATAGGCACATGGAGCACACCACAATGACAAGGAGTGGGATAACTTGATGCTCGTTTCGGACAATGCTTGGCACAACATCGGGGGCCGAAGGGCCTGTTCTGTGCTGTGCTGTTCTATTGGCCATGTTGGAGGCAGCAGCGCAAGTGAGGCAGAAGGTTTTCTTAAAGGGGGGAATTCCACGTTACAAAGGCCAGAACACCACCTATGGCGATAATTTCCCATCCCTGACTGAGAATAAGGCCGACCACGCCTCAGGTACTGATTGTGGTTTAAGCTGAATACCAGAATCACTCACTGCATTCATTTGATCAACGTGCTGAACCCTTCAGGTGGTCCAACTAAAAAACGCTTGATGTCAAGTTTCCCATAAAGTGAGGGAAATAAAAAGTGAAAGTGGCAACAAAAATAAATGTTTATTTTTTCAATTGTGTGTAGGATTAAATGGGTTTGGTCATACTTACCACACCGGGCTTCAGCTGAAATACCAGTGGGACGGAATACAGCAGCGAATAGATTGTTGATACCACTGAAGACGTCCAGGACTGGCCAACTTCACGGCTGCGAGGAATCCAGTGGACAGTATACTGTCAAATAAGTGGTAGACGAAAGTCATGCTGAGGAAGATTTTTAGCATTGGGAGTAGAAAGTAGCGTTAAATGACAACATTTGCTCTACCAAGGCTAAATGTATTTATTTACCTTCAATTACTCACTGTGTGGCAAGGTACATGCTGAACCCAAACTGGATCAGAATGTAGCATCTTCTGGCACATATGAATCCAAAAGTGCTAAACAGGTCACCAGAAATATTCAACCATAAACACTTTCCCTTCTTTCATCAAGGCCATTAGCGATTCCTTTCCCAGAGTCTCCCCAACTTTTCCTGAATCTTTAACTCGTTTTGTGCAAGTAAAATCCTTAAATGTTCATTTAATCCTTCTCACAATCTTGGACCATCCCAGAGCACTTGCCAGCCAATGAAACACTTTTAGAAGTGTTGTCACTGATTTAAGGTCAGCATGGCCGCTAGGGGCAGCACGGTAGCACAGTGGCTAGCCCTGTTGCTTCACAGCACCAGGGTCCCAGGTTCGATTCCCGGCTTGGGTCACTGTCTGTGCAGAGTCTGCATGTTCTCCCTGTGTCTGCGTGGGTTTCCTCCGGGTGCTCCGGTTTTCTCCCAAGTCCCGAAAGAGGTGCTTGTCAGGTGAACTGGACATTCTGCAATCTCCCTTTGTGTACCTGAACAGGAGGCGGAATGTGGCGACGAGGGGCTTTTCACAGTAACTTCATTGCAGTGTTAATGTAAGCCTACTTGTGACAATAATACAGATTATTATGAAGGTCGGAGACACAGCAGTCAATTTGTGCCCCACAAAGCCAATGGTGTATTAGCATTGCTGACAGATAAATATCGACCACCGGTGAGAACGTTTCTCCAAAATAGTGTCTTGGGATCTTCCATATCCATCCGGGAGGGCAGCTCCCCCAACTCCCTGCCCCACTTCAACCCCCTCCATCCTGCACCATCCCCCCCCCACCCAGTTCCTGACAATCAGGTCCAGAGAAACAGCCTGTATTTAGCCTGTTGAGCCTGCTCAGAATTTTGTAGAAGTAGAAGTTTGTTTAATTACAAACTCGTTCACGTAATCCATTTCTAGCAAGATTGGAATCAAATAGGGCAGCACGGTGGCGCAGTGGTTAGCATTGCTGCCTCCTGGTGGTGAGGTCCCAGGTTCAATCCCGGCCCTGGGTCACTGTCCGTGTGATGTTTGCACATTCTCCCCGTGTCTGCGTGGGTCCCATCCCCACAACTCAAAAGATGTGCAGGTTATGCAGAGTGGCCACGCGAAGTTGCCCCTTGGAAAAAAGAGATTAAAATCAAATTAATGGAAATAATTTTTCGTGGAATAATAATTTCGTAGCTGGTTTCCAACAGAAAGCCAAGCACAACTACAGAGTTGGGAACACCCAGGGCAAGCATAGGATTTCTACGGGGGATAGTGGAGGATATAACTCGTGTCTGAAAAGAAATGGACGTAAAACATCCATCTTACCATTGCAACCTTGCTGCTCACATCTTTGGTCTATTGTCTACTGATAGTATCGATATAAATGTTGCAATGCTTAACTTCCATTTTTTAAAATGCAGAAAATGTTAACCACATTCAGGTTTTCATCTCATCCCAGTCCCCTCACTTAACTGGAATCTCGTAAGCTGATCACTTACACACAGCACATTGGCAGTAGTTAGTACTGCTGCCTCACAGCGCCAGGGTTCAATTCCTGCCTCGGGTGACTGTCCGTGTGGAGTTTGCACGTTCTCCCAGTGTCTGCGTGGGTTTCCTCCGGGTGCTCCGGTTTCCTCCCTCAAATCCAAAGATGTGCAGGTTAGGTGGATTGGCCATGATACATTGCCCCTCAGTGGCCAAAAGGTTAGGTAGGGTTCAGGGGACAGAGTGGGGGAACGGGCCTAGCTAAGGTTTACTTTTTCCAAGGGTCAGTGCATACACAATGGGCCGAATGGTCTCCTTCTGCACTGGAGGGAAACTGTGATTCTACAGCATTCGCTTGTTAAAGAAAATACAGAACTGAGGGCATGTAGGGGCTGGGTCAAAAGAAGAGAAGCCTAATGCTTATTCCTAACCCATTAACTTATGCACAACCCGCAACAACTTTTAGTGCGTACGGCTTTCACATTATATTAATTAAATTATGCAGCACAGTTGACTCTGGCACATTTATTAAAATGTAATTCCGTTTACTACAGCCATTTTAATGGTTCTGTATAGTTTCTGCTTTTCTGTGAATTTAAATGGTTTTGCAATCTGGGCTCTCCCAAAACTTTTTACATGTAACAGACGCAAAGGTCGGCTCCTGTTGGCAAGAACGCATTTCCTATGAATCTTAGCCGTTGCCACAAAGCACCCAGGGTGTAGAACTGCCAGAAGCATGGTGCTGAGGGGAGGGTACCCTGTTTCTCCAACACAAAATTAGCGTTTGTACTGTTTGGCCTTGTATATACTTTTTACTGTTTTAATAAAAAGATATGGAAGACGGTGTCATAATATCCACTCATAATATCCAGACAGGCAGTGATTGACACACAGGATGACCAGTAAACACACAACACAGTACAGCCAATCACCAGACAGGACACTACCACTATAAGGCCAGAGGGCACTAGGTTTCCCGCTCTCTCTGGACCCAGCCACTGAGACAGTCAGAGTCCACGAGCTAGCCAGTGCAAACACCATGTGGTAGCTAGTAAGTCTGTTCAGGCTACTACTAGGTCTCCAGTCAGTTCAGTATAGTGTCGACCCACAGCTGAATATGTTCATCAGTTCTATCGTTGAATAAAACAGTGTTGGATTTTCTCCAGTGTTAGAACGTCTGTTTCTAACTTCCCTGCATCGAGCGCAGTCCACATCGAACCAGCCTGCCTAACACATCAGACGGTATAATTTATCCCTGTAATTCCTGCCTCTCTGGAACCAGCTGAAAATAACAAGCTAACAGACCGCATCATTCACACTGAAAACCACTCATTTACATTAATGAGGAGGCTAAGTACAGAGGAGCAAAATGGATCAATGAGTGGAATGGGTACAGCAGTAAAGATTTCATTCACCACCACTACTTCAAAAAACATTTTAAAAATAGGCATTAGTCCCACAACACCAGTTGTTCTTGAAGTAACTTCTGTAATTGAAAAGCCTGATGCCGGTAGTGGGGAAAATGCGAGCATCATTTATAAAAGATTTAATAGCAGGGCAGTTGGAAAACAGTGGCAGGATCGGACAGAGACAGCATGGATTTACGAAAGGGAAATCATGCTTACAAGTCTACTGGCAGTCTTCAAGGGTGTAACTAGTGGAGTTGATAAGGGGGAGCAAGTGGATGTGGTTTATTTGGACTTTCAAAAGGCTTTCAACAAGGTCCCACATCGGAAATTAGCATTTAAAATTAAACCATATTAGACTTGGGTGCATTGTATTGAAATGGAGAGAGAACTGGTTGGCAGACAGGAAACAAAGAGCAGGAATAAACTGGTCTTTTTCCAAATGGCAGGCAGTGAGTAGTGGGGATCAGTGCTGGAACCCCAGCTATTCACTTTATATATTAATGATTTAGGTGAGGGAGCTAAATGTAATATCTTCAAATTTGTAGACGACACAAAGCTGAGTGGAATGGTGAGCTGTGAGGAGGATGCAGAGATGCTTCAGTGGGATTTGGACAAGTTGAGTGAGTGGACAAATGCATGGCGGATGCAGTATAATGTGGATAAATGTGAGGTTATCCACTTGGGTAGCAAAAACAGGAATGCAGATTTCTATCTGAATGGCTGTAAATTGAGAGAGGGGAATGTGCAACGAGACACACCAGTCAGTGAAAGTAAGCATGTAGGTGCAGCAGGTGGTAAAGAGAGCAAAATGGTAAATAAAAGTAAATTACTGCAGATGCTGGAATCGGAAACAAAACCAGAAAGTAGTGGACAATCTCACCAGGTCTCAGCATCTGTGGAGAGAGAAGGGAGCTAAAGTTGAGTTTGGATGACTCTTTGTCGAAGCTACTGAGAACTGGAAATTGGGTCAGATTTATACTATTGTGGGGAGTGCGTGGAGCAGTGGGGCTGGATAGGGGACTAGCGATAGGTAGAGATTGACAAAGATGTTGTTGACAGAAAGACAAAGGGAATGTAAACTGGGGTATTGAGGCTAAGAAGGATGCTGATACTGTAGTGGCACATAACGAGATTAGAATGTGTGAATGGCTGAACAAAGGTGTGCAGTATGTCAAAGGGCAACTAGGAACACGGAATAAATGGGACTAATGAGAGGTGGGTGGGGAGAGGGGGACAATGGTGAGGCGAAAACCGATGAATGGAAGAAATGAAACTGATATGGGGCTGGTTTAGCACAGTGGGCTAAATAGCTGGCTTGTAATGCAGAACAATGCCAGCAGCGTGGGTTCAATTCCCGTACCGGCCTCCCCGAACAGGCGCCGGAATGTGGCGACTAGGGGCTTTTTAAATAGTAACTTCATTGAAGCCTACTTGTGACAATAAGCGATTATTATTATTATTATTAATAAATAAAAATGGGGTGAAGGTTGAGGAGACAGTTCACAGTCTGAAAGTCTGAAGTTGTTGAGTTCAATGTTAAGTGTGGAAGGCTGTAATCTGCCTATTTGGAAGATGAGGTGTTGTTCCTCCAGTTTGCGCTGGGCTTCACTGGAACACTACAGCAGGCCAAGAACTGAGATGTGGGTGTGAGAGCAAGGCAGTGAGTTGAAAAGGCAAGCAACAGGGAGGTCTGAGTCCTGTTTACAGACAGGCCGAAGGGGTTCTGCAAAGTCTCTCCAATATAGAAAGAGTAGACTGCATTGGGAACAGCAAATGCAATAGACCAGATTGAAGGCGGTGCACGTGAAGTGCTGCTTCACCGGCAAAGAGAATTTAGGGCCTTGGATGGTGAGCAGAGAGGAGGTAAAGGGGCCGGTGTTGCACCTTCCATGATTGCATAGGGAGGTGCCATGAGAAGAGGGTGCGGTGTTGGGGCGATGGAGGAGTGGACTAGATATCCTGGAGGAAACTGTGGGTCCCTGTGGGATGCTGACAGGGGGAAGTGAGGGAAAGATGTGTTTGGTGGTGACATCATGCTGGAGTTGGCGGAACTGGCAGAGGACAATTCTTTAAATGTGGAGGCTGGTGAGGTGAAGAGCGAAGACAAGGGAGACCCTATCCTAGTTCTGGGAGGGAGGGGAAAGGGGTGAGAGCAGAGGTGCGGGAGATAGATTGGACACGGTTGAGGGCCCTGTCGACCACAATGGGTGGGAAACCACAATTAAGGAAGAATGAAGACATGTCAGCAGCACCGTTTTGGAAAGTGGCATCATCAGAACAGATGCGACGGAGGTGAAGGAACTGGGAGAATGGGATGGAGTCCTTACAGGATGTGAGGTGTGAAGAGCTGTAGTCGAGGAAGCTGTGGGAGTCGGTAGGTTTGTAATAGATATTAATGGACAGTCTATCCCCAGAAATGGAGATGGAGAGGTCAAGGAAGGGAAGTATTGGTGATGGACCAAGTGAAGGTGATAGAAGGCTGGAAATTGGAAACAAAATTAATACATTTTTCCAGGTCCAGACGGGAACATGAAGCGGCAGCAAAACAGTCGTTGATTTACTGATAAGAGTTGTGGGATGGGGCAGGAGTAGGATTAAAACAGGGAATAGGGAATGTTCCACATACACCATAAAGGGACAGGCAAAATTAGGACCCATGCAGGTGCCCTTTGGTTTGGAGGAAGTGAGACATGTCAAAGGAGAAACAGTTCAGTGAGAGGAAAAGTTCAGCCAGACGGAGGAGAGTGGGAATTGTTCAGGCCTCTGTGCTGAGGAAGAATCGGAGAGCCCTCAGGCCATCTTGGTGGGGAATGGAGGTACAGAGGGATTGGACATCAAAGGAAAAGAGGCGGCGGTTAGGGACGGGGAACTGGAAGTTGTTAATATGATCTAGGGCATCAGATGATATAGGTGGGAAGGGACTGGAGAAGAGGAGAGAGTACAGAGTCAAGAAAGAAAGGGTCTGTTGAGGCAGGGTCAGATTTACACGATGGGCCTACCAGGACTGTCGTGCTTGTGGATTTTGGGGAGGAGATAGAAGCTGTCTGGGGTTTAGAGATTTTGAATTTGGAAACAGTGGAGGGAAGATCTCTAGAGGAGATGGCAGATGGTATGTTGGCCTTCATAGCGAGAGGATTAGAGTACAGGAGAAGTCTTGCTACAGGGCTTTTGTGAGACCAGACCTGGAATACTGTGTACAGCCTGTGGTCTTTTTATCAGAGGAGGGATGTTTTTGCTATAGAGGGAGTGCAGCAAAGGTTTACCAGAACTGAATCCTGGGATGGCAGGACTGACGTACAAAGAGAGATTGAGTCGGTAAGGATTATATTCACTGGAGTTCAGAAGAATGAGAGGGAGATCTCATAGGACTAGATGGATAGATGTAGGATGTATGTTCCCGATGGCGGGGGAGTCCAGAATCAGAGGTCGCGGTCTAAGGATACAGGGTAAACCATTTGGGACTGAGATGAGGAGAAATTTCTGCACCCAGAGAGTGATGAGCCTGTGGAATTCGCTACCCCAGGAAGCATTTAGTGCTCAAACATTGTATGTTTTCAAGAAGGAGTTAGAGATAGGACTTGGGGCTAAAGGGCTCAAAGGATATGGGGGGAAAGCTGGACCAGGTTACTGAATTGGATGATCAGCCATGATCATAATTGCTAGCCTCTGGCAGCTGCTGAGTAAAGAGTCAAGAGATCTGCTCCTTTTCCCAAACACCTTTAATTTTCTTTTTTAAAATAAATTTAGAGTAGCCAATTCATTTTTTCCAATTAAGGGGCAATTTAGCATGGCCAATCCACCAACACTGCACATTGTTGGGTTGTGGGGGCGAAACCCACGCAAACACGGGGAGAATGTGCAAACTTCACATGTGACCCAGAGCCGGGATCGAACCTGGGACCTCGGTGCCGTGAGGCTGCAGGGCTAACCCACTGCGCCACCGTGCTGCCCACCTTTATTTTTCTTTGAAGACTCAGCACCAAACTCTACCATCACATCACATGCCCCAAAGGCCACCTGTAGCCTCTTTACACATCAGTGCCAATTATTGAATCAATGAGACATCTCATTGGAATGTTTCTGAACCCATTCCTTAACAATAATAAATGGAGAGAAAGAGATGGAGTTGAGCGTGACACATCTCCCCCTCGCAGGAGATGGAGTTGATGAGAAGGCAGAGTTTCCCCAGAATAAAACGAACAGCTACCTATTCACAGGTTTTACTTTGTCTGCTGCAGCACTCCATTAGGCTATGGCCCACCAATAGAAAATCAAACGTGAGGATTTTTAAAGGGTCTTTAACGTTCAGCCCGAACTCCACAACACCCATTGCAGCCTTGGAACTTGCGAGCCCAAAATCTCATCTTGTGACCCCACTGGGAGGGGTGGGGTGGGGGAAACTGTTGTGATGCACAGTTTGAGAAGCCTTGAAATAGACCATTGACAACCCGGCGATCAATGTTGAACAGCTCCATCAACCGAGCAATTCAAGGCTGTATACAGTTTAGCACAGGGCTTAATCGCTGGCTTTGAAAGCAGACCAAGGCAGGCCAGCAGCACGGTTCAATTCCCGTAACAGCCTCCCCGAACAGGCGCCGGAATGTGGTGACTAGGGGCTTTTCACAGTAACTTCATTTGAAGCCTACTTGTGACAATAAGTGATTTTCATTTCATTTCATTATTCATGACCAGAGACAGACCCCCTGCAATCACCCAGTAAATGGCTGGGAATGGTCTTCTGCACATCATTTGCACTGTGGAACTGTCCTCCACTCACTGCAGATGGTTGGAGAAATTACTTTATCAGAATTCCCTGCTTTTATTGGGAGAAGTTCTTGCAGTTTAAGTGATGAGATGGATTTGGTGCAGCTCCTGAAGACTCTTAACGCTGACCCCACAAATAGAACAAAATGCTGCAGGTGCTGGAAATCGGAAATAAAGAGAGAAAATGCTGGAAATACTCAGTAGGTCTGGTTCGCACTTTGGGTCTGTAACCCAACACAAGAACTGGGAGAGTTAGCAACGCAATAGCTTTTGAGTAGGTGAAAGGGAGGAGGGTGGGAAGAAGAACAAGATGAGGTGGCACGGTGACACAGTGGTTAGCACTGCTGCCTCACAGCGCCAGGGACCCGGGTTCAATTCCGGTCACGGTCTGTGTGGAGTTTATACGTTCTCCCAGTGTCTGCGTGAGTTTCCTCCGGGTGCTCCGGTTTCTTTCCACAGTCCAAAGATGTGCAGGTTAGGTTGATGGCCGTGATAAATCGCCTCTTAGTGTCTGGGATGTGCAGGTTAGGTGGGGCTATGGGGATAGGGTGGGGTGGACAGGGTAGTGCACCTGGGTAGAGTGCTCTTTCGAAGGGTCGGTGCAGACTCGATGGGTCGAATGGCCTCCTTCTACACTGTCGGAATTCTATGATTGAAGGTGTGTGATAGGGTGGAAGTCAGGAAAGGTTTGATGGTGCAACGTGCAAGGGACTGATAATGGGACACGTAAAGAAATCAGAGATATGCCCAGAGGAGACGCGAGTGACAGGATAACTGCATCCAAACTCAAAACCATACAATCCCTACGGTACAGAAGGAGGTCATTCAGCCCATTGAGTTTGCACCGACCCTCTAAAAGACATCCTACCGAGACCCAATCTCCCACCCAATTCCCGTAACCCCACCTAGGAGCAATTTATAATGGCCAATCCACCTAACTGCATATATTGGGACTGTGGGAGGAAACCGGAGCACCCGGAGGAAACCCACGCAGACACAGGGATAAAGCGCAAACTCCGCACAGTTACCAGAGGTCAGAATTGAACCCGGGTCCCTGGTGCTGTGAGGCAGCAGTGCTAACCAGTGTGAAATAAAGAAAATAAACAAAAGGAGAAAACAAAAACAGCACATAAAATCTAAACAGAATGGTGACAGAGGGGATTATCTAAAATGGTGGAACGCAATGTTGAGCCCAGAGGCTGTAAAGTGCCCAGTCGGAAGATGCGGTGCTGCTCATCGGAAGATTATAGCAGGCCAAGCTCAGAAAAAAAATCAGAGCAGGAGCAAGGTGAAGAATTAAGATGAAAATGGGCAGACTTTAGTTTAGTGGGAAGCCACCCCACCTCCAATTTACTGGTCGCCACAGTCCAGCCAATAAACACCCTGGTATTCATGCAGCTAACCCCCAAATGATGATATGCTGCTATGATGATCGAGAGACATCCAGATACAATGCGGTTGGCTTTTGAAGAAAACAAAGCTCATTTTGATACGTCAACCCGGAGGGATAATGATAACGGCTTCTCCTGTCACAATGGCGATTTTACATATGTGAAGAGATCACGAGGCCGGCCTATTTGGTCAATCAGTCTGGATCGGGTGACGGATTAGGTGCAAACAAAGGGCAGACTGACCCTGCCTGTCTGTCCTTCCCATTCCCATTCAATGTCACACAAGCAGAGTAGAGTCTATCCCAGGAAGCAGTCCCCAAAGACATCTTTCCAGCTGCGCTGTCCCAGACACATTTTGTATAATTTTTAAAAAAAGAGATTTATATGACCCGATGCAGGACAGATCACCGATCGGTTGAGTACAGGGAGTCCTGAATCTCTCAGGCTAAGACTTCTGTCCGTGCACCAATTTAAAGACACTCTACCCGTTTCGTTTTCCAGAGATGTTACTATTCCCGCCCTCGCCTGTGCTTGGGCAGCCAGGCAAACAGGATTAAAGTTCCATTTGACGTAGAACGTGATTGTTCGCAAAAGCAAGAGTCGGGAAAGTTACTAATCAGACAACATGGGGGCTAGTTCAACTCACAGATCATTTATTTTTTTTCAATAAATTTAGACTACCCCAATTCATTTTTTTTTTCCCAATTAAGGGTAATTTAACGTGGCCAATCCACCTACCCTGCGCGTCTTTTTGGGCTGCGGGGGTGAAACCCACGCAAACACGGGGAGGAATGAGCAAACTCCACACGCGCAGTGACCCACAGCCGGGATCGAACCCGGGTCTTCGGCGGCGCGAGGCAGCAGTGCTAACCACTGCGCCGCCGTGCCGTCCGATCATTTCTTATTGTTAGAAAACAGAAAAGAGCTGCCCTTCTTTAGCTCAAACCTCCTCTGAATGCACAAGAAAACAATGGCCCTTTCTAAAGAATAGGAATATTGTAAAAACGAGTGCTATATTCAGGCAGGGAATAGTTGTGTACCAGACAAGTATCTGCGAACAATCTGATCACTGAGTTAAATTGGAGGATAGCTACGGCAGTGAGGATGCAGGGGGCACCCGCTGGGTGATTAGTTGGCCATAGGGACTGTTGTGTCCCACAATGAAGTAAGCGGATGACATATCAGCATGGAAAAACTCAGTCATTCATCACCAGGCACATTTTGTTGAACTATGAGCTAACCGAGTTGGGAATGAATAATATGTAACCACAGAGAAGGGGGAGTAAATTGTGCATTATTTTCATCAAAAAACATTTAAAACATGGGCAGCAATCCTGATATGACCTCAACAGACCGTTTACTCCAGCCGTAGAGTTATTCCTCTTCAATTCTTGGATTTCCCCCAGTCACGCTCCTCTTTTTTAAAAATTAATTTAGACTACCCAATTATTTTTCCAATTAAGGGGCAATTTAGTGTGGCCAATCTACCTATCCTGCACATCTTTGGGTTGTGGGGGTGAAACCCACGCAGACACGGGGAGAATGCGCAAACTCCACACGGACAGTGATCCAGGGCCGGGATTCGAACCTGGGTCCTCAGCGCCGTAGGCAGCAATGCTAACCATTGTGCCACCGTGCTGCCCAGTCACGCTCCTCTGATGGTGCAGCCGCCGGTGTGCTGGCCTCCAGCAATGTTTCCGTCTCACTCCCCGTTTCTAACAAACGAGGGAGTGGCACACTGTTGCAAAAGGTGAGCATGCAAGATCCCAGGGCACTACTTTGAGAAAGAATCTGGACGTTCTCCCCAGTGGCCGAGCCAACCATTCAACCCGCCCAAGTTATCAAGAACAGATTGTCTGCTCCATTTCCCTCCACGAGCTGCTCCGGTCCGTCTGGTACAGGTACATCCACAGTGCTGTTGATTGCCATTCGGTACAACCAGAGTGGCTTGCTTGGCCATTCCAGAGGGCAGGTGAGAATGAACCACATTGCTGTGGATCTGGACAGAGACAGGCGCAAGCAAGAACGGGCAAGGGTGGCAGATTGCCTTCCTCAAAGTAGTGAGGCAGAATGCGTTTAATGACAATCCGGCAGGTATAATAATAATAATCATCTTTATTATTGCCACAAGTAGGCTTACATTCACACTGCAATGAAGTTACTGTGAGAATCCCCTCATCGCCACATTCCGCTGCCTGTTCGGGTACACGGAGGGAGAATTCAGAATGTCCAATTCACCTAACAAGCACATCTTTCGGGACTTGTGGGAGGAAACCAGAGCAAACCCACCAAGACATGGGGAGAACGTGAAGACTCCGCACAGACAGTGACTCAAGCTGGGAATTGAACCCGGGACCCTGGTGCTGTGAAGTAACAGTGCTAATAACTGCGCGACCATGCCACCCCATAGCCGAGGCTGGCTTCCTTCCAAAATTCCCGATTTGGTAATAAAATTTATATTCCACCAGCTGCCATGGCAGGGTTTGAACTGGTGCCCCCCCAGAGCATTAGTCAGGGCCTGCTGGGTTACTAGTCCAATATCATTACCACCACGTTACCATTCCGATGTTTCTGGGAGGTTGCTGTGCGCAATCTGGCTGCCACCTTTCCGTACATGACAATGACTACACAACAAACATAACCGACTGGCTGTAAAGTTCATTGGGACACCCAGAGGCCATGCAAAGCGATCTAGAAATGCCAGTCTGTCTTTCTTTGTGCCTTGTTTAACAGGCACTGTCGATATAAACTGGCTGTACTGTATGTCCTCCCTCCTGTAGCTGCTCTGCAACGCCATCACTGGCAAGATGATGAAATTACATCAGTTCCCAATGCAAATGTGGAATTGAGAATTCATAATACTCATGTACAATAAGGACCGAATGCACGAATGTATGGGGGCAGACCGGATGGGTCGAGTGGCCTACTTCTGCTCAGACTCCTTGTGGTCTGTTGCATCTTTTAGAGTGCCCAATTCTTTTCTTTCCCAATTAAGGGGTAATTTAGCATGGCCAATCCACCTACCCTGCACATCTTTGGGTTGTGGGGGTGAGACCCACGCAAACACGGGGAGAATGTGCAAACTCCATATGGACAGTGACCCGGGGCTGGGATTGAACCCTGCTCCTCAGTGCCGTGAGGCAGCGGTGCTACCCACTGCGCCACCGTGCCACCCGATGGTCTGTTACATCTGCTTGCTCTGATCAATAATTCCCATCTTCTAATCCCACTTTGTCTAAAGGCTATACTCTGCTTCCACTCCTTGAGAGTTAAGTTAATCTATAACAGAGGTATGCGAACATACTTTGAGATTTCCATTTGATATACTTAAAAGAAAAGTCAAAAAAAGAATATATAAGCGCCAACGGAAGATAAAACAGCCCGTATACTTAAAACCATTATAGTAACATACAGCCGTGGCTTAATACATTTTGTCAGGAAGGTTTGGCACAGTTTGAAGAACATTGTTTGACCTCACAATTTTCCAGGAAAAATATTGTGAACTTCTGACCCTCCTGCGTTACCCTGCCAAAACAAATGTAGGAACAATTTGATTCCATTTGTAAAGCACGAGTTCACAATGAGAAAACGGCAAGACCATTTTACTTATGGCTGAATTAACTGCAACCATCAAGTGGTTTAAAACCAGAAGAGAAATTTCCCTTTATGTCCTGGCCTAAGAAGAAATGTTCGTGTACATATACATTCTGAGTTCATATACCATGAAACAGAGAATGTCAAGGTGATGTATAGTTTTCAGCTGAAGCAACACTAAAAGGTGAGGATTCGAGCACACGGCTGTAATAGTCCCACGTTTAATGTTGGATATTCTGGCCTCATTGTTCTCTTCCAAAAAAATAACATTTGGGGAAGGATAGAACTGGAGGCAATCTATTTGCAAAAACAAAAATACTACTTTTTCAGATTTATTTAGAGTTACACACTGCTTGCAACTCAACAAGTAGTTTTAGTCTGTCTTTATTTATAGATGATGTGGAGATGCCAGCGTTGGACTGGGGTGGGCACAGTAAGAAGTCTTACAACACCAGGTTAAAGTCCAACATGTTTCTATCAAACACTAGTTTTCGGAGCACTGCTCCTTCCTCAGGTGAATGAAGAGGTGGATTCCACAACCACATATATAGACAAAGTCAATGATGCAAGACTATACTTTGAATGCGTGATTTTGCAGGTAATTAAATCTTTACAGGTCCAGGCGGTGCGACTGGAGAGAGGGATAATCACAGGTTAAAGAGGTGTGAATTGTCTCAAGCCAGGACAATTGGTAGGATTTTGCAAGCCTAGGCCAGATGGTGGGGTGGTGAATGTAATGAGACATGAATCTAAGGTCCCGGTTGAGGCCATACTCATGCATGCAGAACTTAGCTATCAGTTTCTGTTGGGCGATTCCGCGTTGTCGCGCATCCTGATGGCTGCCCTGGAGAACGCTTACCCGAAGATCAGAGGCTGAGTGTTCCCCGACTGAAAAGGAACATTCCTGCCTGGCGATTGTCACGCGATGTCCGTTCATTAGTTCTCACAGCATCTGCATGGTCTCGCCAATGTATCACGCCTTGGGACATCCTTTCCTGCATGAGGTAGATAACGTTGGCCGAGTCGCAAGAGTATGTACTGCGTACCTGGTGGCTGGTGTTCTCACGTGTAATGGTGGTGCCCATGTCAATGATCTGGCATGTCTTGCAGAGATTGCCACGGCAGGGATGTATGGTGTTGTAGTCGTTGGTCTGAAGACTGGGTAGTTTGCTGCAAACAATGGTCTGTTTGAGGTTGCACGGTTGTTTGAAGGGGTGTGGGGATGGCCCTGGCCAGATGTTTGTCTTCAGCGATGATGTGTTGAAGGCTGCGAAGATGATGTTGTAGTTTCTCCGCTCCGGGAAAGTACTGGATGACGAAGGGTACTCTGTCGGTTGTGTCTCGTGTTTGTCTTCTGAGTAGGTCGGTGCGGTTTTTTGCTGTGGCGCGTTAGAACTGTCAATCGATGAGTCGAGCACCATATCCCGTTCTTACGAGGGCATCTTTCAGCGTCTGTAGATGTCTGTTGCGTTCCTCCTCGTCTGAACAGACCCTCTGTATACGGAGTGCTTGTCCATAGGAGATGGCTTCTTTAATGTGTTTAGGGTGGAAACTGGAGAAGTGGAGCATCATGAGGTTATCCATGGGCTTACTAGGGGCAACTAGAGGCTTTTCACAGTAACTTCATTGCAGTGTTAATGTAAGCCTACTTGTGGCAATAATATTATTATTATTTCCTCTGCTAAACCGGGTCACTTTTTAAGGATATCAACACAATTACACTGTGCACTTTCGCCTGGTACACTGCTGGTTTGTTTAGCTTTCTGCTGCAAGTACATGAATTTTCACACCTGAACAAAGAACAAAGAAAAGTACAGCACAGCCTCCTACATCTCCTCTAAACTTTGCTCCTCGCACCTTAAACCTATGCCCCCTAGTAATTGACCCCTCTACCCTGGGGAAAAGGCTATCCACTCTGTCTATGCCCCTCATAATTTTGTAGACCTCTATCAGGTCGCCCCTCAACCTCCGTCGTTCCAGTGAGAACAAACCAAGTTTATTCAACCGCTCCTCATAGCTGATGCCCTCCATACCAGGCAACATCCTGGTAAATCTCTTCTGCACCCTCTCTAAAGCCTCCACATCCTTCTGGTAGTGTGGCGACCAGAATTGAACACTATACTCCAAGTGTGGCCTAACTAAGGTTCCATACAGCTGCAACGTGCCACCTGCAACCTTTTTGCCTCAGATTTCTGTATTGGACGATGTAATCGGGCAAGAAGAAGGAACTTGCATGAGTGCAGAGTCTCTCATGACCATGGGGGAGGGGCCCAAAGCACTTTGCAGGCAGTTAATAACACTTGAAGTGCAGTTATTGTTTTAAGGTAGGGAAATGAGGCAGTCAATTAGCACACAGCGAGGCCCAAAGGAGCAATGAGGCAAATAACCAGACCACCCGTCACAGTGGCTTTGATTAGTGGCGACTTTGAAAGTCACCAATTTAGCCTGATTTTTTTGGGTCGCAAACAGCGCATTTTTCTGAAGACGCTCTCTCAAAACGTGGCGATATTGGCCGGATATTTCCACAATGCAAAGGTCCAAAAACCACCGCATTGTGGTTCATTCTTGAAGACAGTTGCTGTTGGGACCATTTTGTTACACTTATAGAATAATCTTGTGCCGCTGTGGATTTTCAGTTACTTGTGTGGCAGCTGTCCACTCCTGACGGACAAGCTTTTCATTGCACCACCACAGACCGGGTTGGCCTGGTCTTGGAGGACATGCCCGCCAGATTGGGCCTTTAGCAGGTAGTGAAGGAACCAACGAGAGAGGAAAAAACAACAACTTGACCGACCTCATCCTCACCAATCTGCCCATGATATTCTTGGTAGGAATAACCACCGTCGCATAATCCTCGCAGAGATAAAGTCCCGTGTTCAGATTGAGCATATCCTCCACCACGTTATGTGGCACCGTCACCGCGCTAAATGGGACAGATTCAAAACATATCTCGCAGCTCAAAACTGGATACCACTGAGGCACTCTGGGCCATCAGTAGCAACAGAATTGAATTCAACCACCAGCTATAAATTGATGGCCTCGAACAACCTTCCCTCTACCATTAACAACAAGCCAGGGGACCAATCCTGGTTCACTGAGGAGTGCAGGAGGGCATGCTAGGACCAGCAGCAGGAATACCCGAAAATGAGGTGCTGATCTGGTGACGCTACAACATGACTACTTACATACTAAACAACAGAAACAGCAAGAGATAACTAAAGTCAACCAACAGGTCAAATCAAAGCTCTGCAGCCCAGCCATATCCAGTTGTGAATTGTGGTGGGCAATTAAACAACTCATAGGAGGAGCGGGGTCCACAAAGATCCCCATCCTCAATGATCAGTGCAAAATGTAAGACTGCAACATTTCAACCCATCGTTAGCAAGAAGTGCTGAATCATCATGACAGAGTGTGGCATCAAGGAGTCCTGGAAGTCATCGGGGGAAACTCTCCACTGATTGGAGCCACACCAGCACAAAAATGATGGCTGTGGTTGTTGAAAGCCCATGATCTCAGCCCAGGACATTGCTGACATTCCACAGGTAGTGTCCTAGACCCAATCACCTTCAGCTGCCTGGACCAGAAGGTCAGAAGTGGAAATGTTCACCAATGATTGCACATTGCATGTTCTGCAACATTTGCGAGTCCTCAGATAACGAAGCAGTCCATGTCCAAATGCAGCAAGATCTGGACAATGTCCACGCTTGGGCTGACAAGAGGCAAGTAACATTTGTGCCACACAAATGCCAAGCAATGATCATCTCGAACAAGAGAGAATCAAACCATTGCCCCTTGACTGAATGGCATCACTATTGCTAAATCCCCCACAATCAACATCTTGGGGGTTACGACTGACCAGAAACTGAACTCGGCCATATATTGAAATATATTACTGTGCCTTCACTATCGCTGGGTCAAAATCTCTTCTTAACAGCACTGCGCGTGTACCTCCACCGCATGGACAGCAGCGGTTCAAAGCAGTGCCTCACTACCATCTTCCCGAGGGCAATTAGGGATGGACAAGATGCTCTCATTCCATGAAAAAGATTTTAAAAAAAAGATAGTGATCAGAAATGTTTGTACTTTTTGTTGGCAAAGTTTGCTAGGTTACGGATGCGCTTCTTATCTTGTGAATCAGAAACTGACTGTACTCAAAATAAATCAACGAAGCAAGGCAGAGGGAGAATGCAAAACATTTACAATCCTCCGTCTCAGCGTCTGCTTCAAACATTACAACCACACCATAGGCACCACTGCTGCCATCTGGTGGCAGGACAGTAACTCAAACTTTTCACTAAATTACCCTGGAATACAGCAGTCTGAAACTGGAAAAATATAATGTTTAACTTTGGTCCTCAAACTCTTCATGCTAGAAAGGCAACAGCGCTGAGACGCGGGTTCCATTCCCAGCTTGGGTCACTGTCTGTGTGGAGTTTGCACGTTCTCCCCGTGTCCGCGAGGGTTTCCACCGGATGCTCCAGTTTCCTCCCACAAGTCCCGAAAGACGTGTACCCTCCACAATACCCATTTCTCCATTGTTAATTGAATGTTAATTATAATTTTTAAAAAATATAAATTTAGAATTTATTTCCAATTAAGGGACAATTTAGCGTGGCCAACCCATCTGTCCTGAAACCCATGCAGACACAGGGAGAATGTGCAAACTCCACACGGACAGTGACCCAGAGCCGGTATCGAACCTGGGACCTCGGCGCCCTGAGGCAGCAGTGCTAACCACTGCGTCACCGTGCTGCCCAGGAAGGAGGATGTGATGATGAGGTAGACTATCATCTGTATATGAGTAGTTCATCATCTGTCATGCTGTCCATGCGGTTGAAATTCTATGATCTGCATGTGTATTATAAGTCATTTGTTAACTGTTGTAATTCTACCATCCGACCAGCAGGTGGGGAGAGTACGGAGTCCCAGGACCCGGGATGAAAAGGTTCAGTGGCGATATGGGGGGGGCGGGGGAAGTTTTTTTACACAGAGGGAGGTGGTGGTCTGGAATGCACTGCCAAGTAAGGTGGTTGAGGCAGATAAGTTAGCGACCTTTAAGACTTATCTAGATAGACACATGGACAGATGGGGTATAGAAGAAGATAATTGAATTTACAGTGCAGTAGGAGGCCATTCGGCCCATCGAGACTGCACCGGCTCTTTGGAAAGAGCAACCGATCCAAGTCCGCACCTCCACCCTACTCCCATAACCCAGTATCCCCACCCGACACTAAGGGCAATTTTGGACACGGAGGGCAATTGAGCATGGCCAATCCACCTAACGTGCACATCTTTGGACTTGTGGGAGGAAACCAGAGCACCTGGAGGAAACCCACGCAGACACGAGGAGAATGTGCAGACTCCGCACAGACAGTGACCCAAGCCGGGAATCGAACCTGGGACCCTGGAGCTATGAAGCAATTGTGTTAACCACTATGCTACCATGCTGCCGCAAAAATATAGGTGGTTGTCTAGATAGGACACGTGATCGACACAGGCTTGGAGGGCCGAAGGGCCTGTTCCTGTGCTGTACTGTTCTTTATTCTATAAATACATTTGTCGCTTTGCTGTCTATCACTTGCTGCTTATGCTGTTTGGCAGTCCAGTGTTGGAGCTTCACCAGGTTGACATCTCATTTTCCGGCATGCCTGATGTTGCTGCTGGCGTGCTCGCCTGCACTCTTCATTGAACCAGGGCTGATCTCCATGCTTAGTGGTAATGGTAGAGAGGGGGATATGCCAGGCCATGGGGTTGCAGATTGTGGTTGAATACAATTCTGCTGCTGCCGATGGCCCACAGCGTCTCATGGATGCCCAGTCTCGAGTTGCTGGATCGATTCGAAGTCTATCTTATTTAGTCCAGTGGTACTGCCACACAACACAATGGAGGGCATCTTCAATGTGAAGACTGGACTGCACCGCCACAAGGACTGTTCAGTGGTCACTCCTATCAAGGACCCCCAGGGCAACTCCCTACCGACTGTCCACCACTGTGCTGCCACCTCTGCTGGGTCTGTCCTGTACGATGGCAGAGGACATACCCAGGGATGGCGACAGTGTGATTCTGTGAGTATGACTACATCAGGCTGTTGCTTGATCATCTGTGAGACAGCTCTCCCAGCACTGACACATGCCACCAGATGTTAGTAAGACAGTTTTGCAGGGTGAACAGGGCTGGGATTACCGCTGCCCTTTCTGGTGCTTTGGTCGACGCCTTGTGGCCCATCCACTTTCATTCCTTTGAAACAACCGTGCGGCTCGCGAGGCCATTTCAGAGATCATTTGAAAGTCAACCCACCACATCGCTGCGAGTCTGGAGTCACATGTAGGCCTGACTAGTCAAGGTTAGCAGATTTCCTTCCGTTTTTTTTTAAGATTCTTAGTTATTTTTATTTATTCCATTTCTAAAAGGTAATTTCACATGTATTAAGAGCTTTAGACATTTGGGAAGAACAACACAAATGCACCTATATGCAGCATTTTCTTAAGCTATGCCTGGGTGATCCTTTCATAAACCTCAAATCTATACCAAATCCCATTGTCTTCCTGAACATCTGTAGGAACATCAGGGAACTTAGGAAGGAGTTTATACTTATTTAGATAGATCTCCGGTATGAAGGTATCGCTCTCAAAAGTCCTGAAGGATACGAGACATAAAAAGACGATGTGACATTGGACTTTCCATGGCATCCATGTAGAGGCTGCTGCCACCTATTATCCACACAAGTTCCACCTTGTCCCGCATCTCCGGTGAATCCAGATGAGCCAGCGCCGACTCCAGATCATGTGCCAGATAATTTGCTCCTTTCGGCAGCTCCTTAAGCTCTCTGCTTAGTACAATATTTATTCGGTTTTTAAGGGGCCTGAACTTCTCAGGAATAGAGAACCACGTTTTCCTTCCCGTGACGACAGCATTGCATTTCCCTTCTACTGTTGGTGCGGTGGTCATCTTCTGGAAATACTTGAGTTCTTTGTTCAATCTAATCGGATACCAGGGAAAGTTTCCATCTTTGCCGATCCCCATGTTCGGGCAGACAGCTACGATACAGTTCATCAAGCGGGGCATCTTTCTGCTTTGAGACCAAGAGTCAAACCCAACCACGAACTTAAATTCGCAGATTTCCTTCCCTGAAGGACATCAGTGAACCAAATGTTTTTTTTGTACAACAATCAATGATGGTTTTTCATGGTCATCATTAGATTTTTAATTTCAAATTTTAAAAATTGGATTATAATTCACAATCTGCCGTGGTGGGATTCGAACCCAGGTCCTCGGAGGAGTACTATGGGTCTCTGGATTACTATTCCAGCCCCCAATACCACCAGCTCCCCTCCAGGTATTGTTACTCCCATCCATCCATCACCGAACAGGCCTCGACCACTTTCCTGCTGGCATCAACCTGGCTGAAGAATCTCTGCTAGCTCAGCGGCTGTGGGGTCCCTCACGGTCAAGGCCACCCGCCTCTGATGTCCACATATGGGTCATATTTCTAGCACAGCCTGCTGCATCATAAGTAGGAGTAAGAACCTAACATTGATTCGCCGTCTTTGATAATTTACCCACAGGGTTAAAGAAGAAATCTTCCAATTCCTGCAACCCATTGCCTACCAGGGACCTCTGCTGGAAAAGGTCATGGTTGCACCCATACAAAACAGGCATTCATATTGGGGCGTCAGGCAAAGACATCATCGGGTTTGGTGGTGATCGTTTGGGTTCTCCTGTCAGCAGACAATACCACAATATGATGGGAAATAAGACACAGCAATTGCTTACGGCTATACCGCCCAGTCTATATTTACACTTACCTGAGGCTCAGTATTTCCTTTGCTTCGAGCAGCCTCAAGGATGCGAACTCTCTCAGCACTCATCATGTCAGTGTTCGCAATGACATAGTGCCTGGGGGCATATGATGCAGAGAGGCTATCTACCAGCCTCAGGATTTCCGTGGTGTGTCCACCTGCAGAAAGATTCAGACATGAAACTCAATACTCGGTTAAACACATCATAATCGAATAGTTTTGCCACAGGAGTCCTGGAAACACTCCAACAACCCACATTTATAAAGCCCCTTTAACGTAATGAAATCAGCCAAAAACACTTCACAGGAGGAACAATCAGACAAAATCTGACACAAGGTGGTCCAGACAAAGGACAGAGTATAACGGGAGAGATAATGGAGGCTTGTCAGAAAGGTACAGCAATAATCATGGGGGATTTTAATCTGCATACAACTAGGAAAAATCAGATGGGCAATGGTACTGTAGATGGGGTGTTCATAGAATGTTTTGGGATAGTTTCTTAGAACAGTACGTTCCTGAGCCAACCAGAGAGCAGGCTACACTGCACCTAGTCTTATGCAATGGAATAGGATCAATTAATGGCTTCATAGTAAAGACGCCCTGTAGCAATCAGAATTTTACATTTTCATAGAATTTACAGTGCAGGAGGCCATTCGGCCCATCGAGTCTGCACCGGCTCTTGGAAAGAGCACCCTACCCAAGGTCCACACCTCCACTGGAGTTTGAGGGAGAGAAGAGTGGGTCCAAGACTAGTATTTCAACTTAAATAATGCCAATTGTGAGGGCATGAAAGCAGAGCTGGCTAAAGTGACCTGGCAAATAAGGTCAGGGGACGAATGAGAAAATGTTGGAAAATCTCAGCAGGTCTGGCAGCATCTGTAGGGAGAGAAAAGAGCTAACGTTTCAAGTCCGATGACTCTTTGTCAAAGCTGCTTTGACAAATATGGGCTGGGCGGTATAACGTTTCGAACGTGACATCACTGTTTAAATAAGGAGGTAGGCAGAGAGCAGGAAATTATAGGCCAGTGAGCTTAACTTCGGTAGTAGGGAAGATGCTGGAATCTATCATCAAGGAAGAAATAGTGAGGCATCTGGATAGAAATTGTCCCATTGGGCAGACGCAGCATAGGTTCATAAAGGGCAGGTCGTGCCTAACTAATTTAGTGGAATTTTTTGAGGACATTACCAGTGCAGTAGATAATGGGAAGCCAATGGATGTGATATATCTGGATTTCCAGAAAGCCTTTGACAAGGTGTCACACAAAAGGTTGCTGCATAAGATAAAGATGCATGGCATCAAGGGTAAAGTAGTAGCATGGATAGAGGATTGGTTAATTAATAGAAAGCAAAGAGTGGGGATTAATGGGTGTTTCTCTGGTTGGCAATCAGTAGCTAGTGGTGTCCCTTAGGGATCCGTGTTGGGCCCACAATTGCTCACAATTTACATTGATGATTTGGAGTTGGGGACCAAGGGCAATGTGTCCAAGTTTGCAGATGACACTAAGATGAGTGGTAAAGCGAAAACTGCAGAGGATACTGGAAGTCTGCAGAGGGATTTGGATAGGTTAAGTGAATGGGCTAGGGTCTGGCAGATGGAATACAATGTTGACAAATGTGAGGTTATCCATTTTGGTAGGAATAACAGCAAACGGGATTATTATTTAAACAATAAAATATTAAAGCATGCCACTGTGCAGAGAGACCTGGGTGTGCTAGTGCATGAGTCACAGAAAGTTGGTTTACAGGTGCAACAGGTGATTAAGAAGGCAAATGGAATTTTGTCCTTCATTGCTAGAGGGATGGTGTTTAAGACTAGGGAGGTTATGTTGCAATTGTATAAGGTGTTAGTGAGGCCACACCTGGAGTATTGTGTTCAGTTTTGGTCTTCTTACTTGAGAAAGGACATACTGGCACTGGAGGGTGTGCAGAGGAGATTCACTAGGTTAATACCAGAGCTGAAGGGGTTGGATTATGAGGAGAGGTTGAGTAGACTGGGACTGTACTCGTTGGAATTTAGAAGGATGAGGGGGGATCTTATAGAAACAGATAAAATTATGAAGGGAATAGATAGGATAGATGCGGGCAGGTTGTTTCCACTGGCGGGTGAAAGCAGAACTAGGGGACATAGCCTCAAAAAAAGGGGAAGTAGATTTAGGACTGAGTTTAGGAGGAACTTCTTCACCCAAAGGGTTGGGAATCTATGGAATTCCTTGCCCAGTGAAGCAGTTGAGGCTCCTTCATTAAATGTTTTTACGGTAAAGATAGATAGTTTTTTGAAGAATAAAGGGATTAAGGGTTATGGTGTTCGGGCCGGAAAGTGGAGCTGAATCCACAAAAGATCAGCCATGATCTCCTTGAATGGTGGAGCAGGCTCGAGGGGCCAGATGGCCTACTCCTGCTCCTAGTTCTTATGTTCTTATGAATCATTGATCCAGCTTCTCGGCCTGAACAAAGGCTCACGCCTCCTCCGGGGATTCAAAGTAATGGTGCCGGTCCTTGTAGGTGACCCACAGAAGCGCCGGCTGCAGCATGCCAAACTTCACCCCCTTCCTGTGCAGTACCGCCTTCGCCCGGTTGTACCCGGCCCGCTTCTTCGCCACCTCCGCGCTCCATTCCTGATAAATGCGAACCTCCACGTTCTCCCACCTGCTGCTCCTCTCTTTCTTGGCCCATCTGAGCACACACTCCGGGTTGACGAATCGATGAAACCGCACCAGCACAGCCCACGGAGGCTCGTTAGCCTTGGGCCTCCTCGCCAGCACTATGGGAGGAGATACGCGGCGGTGCCGGAGGAGGGACTGTTGAGGGAGAGGCGCAGCCTCCAGGCCGAATTCGACCTGTTGACCACCAAGAAGGCGGAGGCGCAGTGGAGGAAGGCCCAGGGGGCGATTTATGAATACAGGGAAAAGGCAAGCCGGATGCTGGCGCATCAGCTTCAGAAGTGGGACGCAGCTAGGGAGATCGGGGGAGTTAAGGATAGGGGAGGGAGTGTGGTGCAGAGTGAGGTTGGCATCAATGGGGTCTTCAGGGACTTTTATGAGGAACTGTATGGGTCTGAGCCCCCGGTGGAGGAGGGAGGGATGGGCCGCTTTCTGGACCAACTGAGGTTCCCGAAGGTGGAGATGGGACTGGTGGTGAGGTTAGGGGCTCCGATTGTGCTGGAGGAGCTGGTCAAAGGGATAGGGAGCATGCAGGCGGGGAGTTTTACAAAGAATATGTGGACCTGTTGGGCCAGTTGCTGGTTAGGACCTTCAATGAGGCTGGGGGGGGGGGGGTGCCCCCGACGATATCCGGGGCACTGATCTTGATCTTGAAGCGGGACAAAGATCCCCTGCAGTGTGGGTCTTACAGGTCGATCTTGCTGTTAAATGTAGATGCCAAGGTGCTGGCGAAGGTCTTAGCCATGTGAATTGACCCCGATACAGTTTAAGGTGCTGCATAGGGCACACATGACCGGGACCAGGATGAGCCGGTTCTTTGGGAACGAGGACAGGCGAGCTAGGTGCTCAGGGAGCCCAGCAAACCACACCCATATGTTCTGGGCATGCCCAGCGCTGGAGGAGTTCTGGGAAGGCGTAACGAGGACAGTGTTGAGGGTGGTAGGATCCAGGGTCAAACCGGGCTGGGGGTTCACAATATTTGGGGTTGCAGAGGAGCTGGGAGTGGAGGAGGCGAAAGAGGCCGGCATTCTGGCCTTTGAGTCCCTGGAAGCCCAGCGGAGGATTCTTCTTCAGTGGAAGGATGCGAGGCCCCCAAGCATGGAGGCCTGGATCAACGACATGGCGGGGTTTATTAAATTGGAAAAGGTGAAATTTGCTTTGAGGGGGTCGGTGCAAGGGTTTTTTAGGCGGTGGCAACCGTTTCTAGACTTCCTGGCAGAACGGGGGGGGGGGGGGGGGGGGGGGGGGGGGGGATGTGATGAGGAGTTATTTTCTACTTTTGTTGTTCAATACTGGGGGACCTGAGGGGGTGCACATATTTGCTATGTTTGCTTTGTGTTTTGACAGGTGTTAATTTATTATTTATGTACAGGGGGAGGGGGGTACTGGGGTGTTTTGTTTTGTATTTAATTCTATGGGGTTCTTTTTCCATTCTGTTGTTGATATTTTGTGAAAACTTTAATAAAAATTATTTTAAAAACAAAATACAGCAAGTGAGTGTGGGGATTTTATAAGTAAATATAAGGAGATCGCTGATGAATTGAACAGGTATTTTGCATCGGTCTTTGCTATCGCAGATACAAGTAACATCTCAGAAATAGGTGTAAATCAGGAAATGGAAGGGAGGCAGGAACTCAGGAAAATTACAATCACCAGGGAAGTGATCGAGCAAATATTTGGGGCTGCAGGCTGACAAGCCCCCGGGTCCTGACAGACTTGATCGTCGGGTCTTTTAAAAAGTGGCTCCTGAGATAGTTGATGCGTTGGCCTGAGTTTTCCAAAATTCCCTACAGATGGGTAGATTCCATTAGATGGCAAAATAGCAAATGTAACTACTTTACTCAAAAAAGGAGGGAGACGGAAAGCAGCAAATTAAAGGCCAGTTGCTTTAACCAGAAAATGTTAGAAGCTATTATCAAAAACATTACAGCAGGAAACTAAGAGAAGAGAAGTTCATCATAATCAGGCAGAGTCAACATGGCTTTGTGAAAGGGAAATCAGGTCTAACCAATTTATTGGAGTTGTTCGAAGAAGTAACATGTACTCTGGACAAAGGTACGTTACTATGGAAAAGGAAAGCTCAGGTGTAGAGGGGAATATATTGTCATGGATAGACGATTAGATAGCTCACCAAAAGTACAGAGCAGGCATAAATGGTTCATTTTCTGGTTGGCAAGATGTAACAAGTGGTGTGCCACAGGGATCACTGCTGGGGCATCAACTGTTTACAATGTATAAAATGACTTGGATGAAGGGACCAAAAATATGGTTACAGGTTAAAAGAGGAAACCAAACCTTGTGTTTGGGGATGAATAATCAAGGTTTAAAAAATGGCTACAGGAGCAGATGTTCGTGATATCTTGGAGCTGGGGGGTGGTGACTCTGAAAACACACCAATCAGTAAAAAAGATATCATTAATTGTGGGCAGCACGGTAGCATTAGGAATAGCATAATTGCTTCACAGCTCCAGGGTCCCAGGTTTGATTCCGGCTTGGGTCACTGTCTGTGCGGAGTCTGCACGTCCTCCCCGTGTGCGCGTGGGTTTCCTCCGGGTGCTCCGGTTTCCTCCCACAGTCCAAAGATGTGCAGGTTAGGTGGATTGGCCATGCTAAATTGCCCTTAGTGTCCAAAATTGCCCTTAGTGTTGGGTGGGGTTACTGGGTTATGGGGATAGGGTGGAGGTGTAGACCTTGGGTAGGGTGCTCTTTCCAAGAGCCGGTGCAGACTCGATGGGCCGAATGGCCTCCTTCTGCACTGTAAATTCTATGTAAATTTTCTGATGACACAAAGATAGGCGGGAAACTAAGTTGTGAGGAGGACATGAGGAGGCTACAAAGGAAGGTAGATAGGTTGAGGGAGTCGGCAGAAATCTGGCAAATGAAGTGTAATGTAGGAAAATATGAAATTGTCCATTTTGGCAGGAAGAATAAAAAAAGCTTATTATCCAAATGGTGAGAGGTTACAGAACTATGAGATACAGAGGAATATGGATGTCCTTGTGCATGTATCGTAAACAGTTGGTGCACAGGTACAGCACGTAAATAGGAACACTAATAGAAATTTATCATTTATTGCGAGGTGAATTGATTACAGAAGTAGGGAGGTTATGCTTCAGTTGCACAAGGCTTTGATGGGACCATGTATAGATGTAAATGCATTGGAAGCATTTCAGAGAAGGCTTACCAGACTAATACCATGAATGAGTGGGTTGTCTCATGAGGAAAGGCTCGGCTTGATTTCGCTGGAGTTTAGAAGAGTAAGAAAAGGCAACTTGGCTGAAACCGTTAAGATCTTGAGGAGCATTGACAGGGTGGATGTGGAGAGGATGTTTCCTCTTGAGGGAGAATTTAGAACTCGGGGTCACGGTTTAAAAGTAAGAGCCACCCGTTTAATACAGAGCTGAGGAGAAATGTTTTCTCTTGGCGGGGCATGAGCCTTTGGAACCCTCTTCCTTAGAAGGCAATGAAAACAGAATCTCTAAGTATTTTTAAGGCAGAGCTAGTTAGATTCTTGATTAACAAGGGGGTGAAAGGTTATCAGGGACAGACAGGATTGTGGGCTGAGGTTACAATCAGGTCAGCCATGAATGGTGGCGCAGGCTCGATGGGCTGAATGGCCCACTGTGACGAACGGAGGTCTTTAGGAATATTGGATTCGGAATATTTGGCTATTTAAGGGTTGAAAGCCTGAGGTTGTGGTGTGTTTGACTGCAAAGCTGGCTTTGACAAAGGGTCATCTGGACTCAAAACGTTAGCTCGTTTTCTCTCCTTACAGATGCTGCCAGACCTAATGAGATAGAACATAGAACAGTACAGCACAGTACAGGCCCTTCGGCCCACGATGTTGTGCCAACCATTTATCCTAATCTAAGATCAACCTAACCTACATCCCTTCAATTTACTGCTGTCCATGTGCCTGTCCAAGAATTGCTTAAATGTCCCTAATGACTCTGACTCCACTACCTCTGCTGGCAGTGCATTTAATGCACCCACTACTCTGTGTAAAGAACCTACATCTGACATCTCCCCCATACCTTCCTCCAATAAATGTCCCCTCGTGACAGCTATTTCCGCCCTGGGGAAAAGTCTCTGGCTATCCACTTTATCCATGCCTCTCATCACCTTGTACATCTCTATCAAGTCACCTCTATTCCTTCTTCGCTCCAGTGAGAAAAGCCCTAGCTCCCTCAACCTTTCTTCACAAGACATGTCTTCCAGTCCAGGCAGCATCCTGGTAAATCTCCTCTGCACCCGGGCAGCACGGTGGCGCAAGTGGTTAGCACGGATGCCTGACGGCACCACGGTCCCAGGTTGAATCCGGCTCTGGATCATGGTCCGTGTGGAGTTTGCACATTCTCCCCATGTTTGCATGTGTTTCGCCCCCACAACCCAAAGATGTGCAGGGTAGGTAGATTGGCCACGCTAAATTGCCCCTTAATTGGAAAAAATGAATTGGACTCTCTAAATTTATAAAAATAAATCTCTTCTGCACCCTCTCCAAAGCATCCACATCCTTCCTATAATGAGGCTACCAGAACTGGACACAATATTCCAAGTGTGGTCTAACTAGGATTTTATAAAGCTGCAGCAAAATCTCGCAGCTCTTAAACTCAATTCCCCTGTTCATGAAAGCCAACACACCATACGCCTTCTTAACAATCCTATTAACCTGGGTGGCAACTTTGAGGGACCTATGTACATGGACCCCAAGGTCCCTCTGTTCCTCCACACTTGCAAGAATCCTGCCTTTAACCCTGTATTCAGCATTGAAATTCTACCTTCCAAAATGAATCACTTCACATTTATTTAGGTTGAACTCCATCTGCCACTTCTCAGCCCAGCCCTGCATCCTGTCAATGTCCTGTTGTAACCTGCAACAACCCTCAACACTATCTGCAACTCCACCAACCTTCATGTCATCAGCAAACTTACTAACCCACCCTTCCACTTCCTAATCCAAGTCATTTATAAAAACCACAAAGAGCAGAGGTCCCAGAACAGGGACACCAGTGGTCACCGACCTCCAAGCGGAGTACTTTCCATCCACTACCACTCGCTGTCTTCTTTCAGCCAGCCAATTCTGTATCCAGACAGCCAAATTTCCCTGTATCCCACGCCCCCTAACTTTCTGAATGAGCCTACCATGGGGAACCTTGTCAAATGTCTTACTGAAATCCATATACACCACATCCACTGCCCGACATTCATCAACATGTCTCGTCACATCCATTTTCCAGCATTTTCTCGTTTACCAAGGAGGTGAACTACTGGACTGACACCACAGGAAAAAGCAAAGGCTGTGTCACGGTCTGCCCAGTAACAACACATCCTGAGGAGGAAAGAAACACAGTTCACTCTTTCTCACCTAGCTGGGGGAACTGGCTCCCCTCAATTCAATCTCTAGGGCCTGTCAGAACAAAGGTCTGTTAACCATGGTGCGTTAAGTGACACAGCTTCAACACACCATTTCAGAATAGGACCATACTCTGATATCCATAATTGAACCACAACATTTAACTATCACCCTTAAGTGTCACTAGGGAAACAGGAGTGCAGAGGAGATGGGGAGCTAAATTAATACACGTTCATTTGTCAACATACAACATTTCCTTGCAATTAAACATGACTATTGATATCAAAACATATGTTAAAAATGAATTGTGTGCTTTCTACACGCGGTTAATAATTTAAAATAAAAGACTGATTGTTTTCTGATGGTTAGCTCCCAATATCTGTGTGCAAAGATGTTATAATCCTTCATCAGCCCCAGTGATATTTACACAATGGCTATTCTGCAGACAATCCAGAAATTCATTGCATGCGAATATTATATTTAGCCAGTAAGATAGAAGTTTAATAGTTGTTTTGCAGCATGGATCAGAACCGGAGAGCGGAATTGCCTTTTTCTGTGTTCCCAAACCCTGAGCTCAGGGTTGATGTTTACAGAAATTGCATTCGCTTCCGGGTTCCCTTTCCTTTACAAACATGGACAGAGAGCAGCAGCAGCTCTCACCCTGCTGGCTTCCTGCTTCTCAAATCAGCTTACCAGACCCCAGCACCACCAGGACGCTGACGGCGCCCTGCCCGCCCGCTTTGCCAGCTCCATTCCTCCTGAGAACCAGCAAAGCACTCGCAACGAGAATGCAGCCCAGAGCAAAGAGCGCAGCGCCGGTTCCACAACACAAATCCATGGAGCGGGGAGCTGCTGTCAATCAAACCCCGCGCAGCCGCACTCGGCAGCGCCAACACCAGCCCTGGAGCTGCTGTCAATCAAACCCCTGCGCAGCCGCACTCGGCAGCGCCGACACAGGAGCTCTGGAGCTGCTGTCAATCAAACGCTGAACGCAGTAGCACTTCACACACTACGGGGTCTCAGCGGGCGCTGTACGGCGGCCTGGCACAATTCGAAATCGCGTTAGGAATAGAAATGGTTTTCTGAGTCCAGGAAAGAGTACACCTTTCAAAAGCAGATTATTGGATTGGATTGGATTGTTTATTGTCACGTGTACCGAGGTACAGTGAAAAGTATTTTTCTACAAGCAGCTCAACAGATCATTCAGTACATGGGAAGAAAAGGGAATTGAACAGAATTCAAGAAAATACATGAGAATACATAATAGGGCAACACAAGATATACAATGTAACTACATAAGCATTGGCATCGGATGAAGCAGACAGGGTGTAGTGTTAATGAGGACAGTCCATAAAAGGGTCATTTAGGAGTCTGGTGACAGTGGGGAAGAAGCTGTTTTTTGAGTCTGTTCGTCCGTGTTCTCAGACTTCTGTATCTCCTGCCCGATGGAAGAAGTTGGAAAAGTGAGTAAGCCGGGTGGGAGGGATCCTTGATTATGCTGCCTGCTTTCCCCCGGCAGCGGGAGGTGTAGATGGAATCAATGGATGGGAGGCAGGTTCGTGTGATGGACTGGGCGGTATTCACGACTCTCTGAAGTTCCTTGCGGTCCTGGGCCGAGCAGTTGCCATACCAGGCTGTGATGCAGCCCGAGAGGATGCTCTCTATAGTGCATCTGTAAAAGTTGGTAAGGGTTAATGTGGACATGCCAAATTTCCTTAGTTTCCTGAGGAAGTAAAGGCGCTGTTGTGCTTTCTTGGTGATAGCGTCGACATGAGTGGACCAGGATAGATTTTTGGTGATGTGCACCCCTAGGAATTTGAAACTGCTCACCATCTCTACCTCGGCTCCGTTGATGCTGACAGGGGTGTGTACAGTACTATGCTTCCTGAAGTCGATGACCAGCTCTTTAGTTTTGCTGGCATTAAGGGAGAGATTGTTGTCGTTGCACCACTCCACTAAGTTCTCTATCTCCCTCCTGTATTCAGACTCGTCGTTGTTCGAGATCCGGCCCACTATGGTCGTATCGTCAGCAAACTTGTAGATGGAGTTGGAACCAAGTTTTGCCATGCAGTCGTGTGTGTACAGGGAGTAGAGTAGGGGGCTAAGTACACAGCCTTGCGGGGCACCGGTGTTGAGGACTATTGTGGAGGAGGTGTTGGTGTTCATTCTTACTGACTGTGGTCTGTTGGTCAGAAAGTCAAGGATCCAGTTGCAGAGTGGAGAGCCAAGTCCTAGGTTTTGGAGCTTTGATATGAGCTTGGCTGGGATTATGGTGTTGAAGGCGGAGCTGTAGTCAATAAATAAGAGTCTGATGTAGGAGTCCTTGTTTTCGAGATGCTCTAGGGATGAGTGTAGGGCCAGGGAAATGGCGTCTGATGTGGACCGGTTGCGACGGTATGCGAATTGAAGTGGGTCAAGGCGTTCCGGGAGTATGGAGGTGATGCGCTTCATGATCAGCCTCTCAAAGCACTTCATTACAACTGAGGTCAGGGCCACCGGGCGGTAGTCATTGAGGCACGTTGCCTGGTTCTTCTTTGGTACCGGTATGATGGTGGTTTTCTTGACAAAGGCTGCCAACTCAATAATGAAGATAAACTGGAGAAGTTGGGATTCTTTACCTTGGAAAATCGAAGACTAAGGGGAGAGGTGATGGAGGTGCTCAAATTCATGAGGGGTCTGGACAGAGTAGATAGGGAGAAGCTGTTCCCACTCCTAAAACGATGAAGAACGAGAGGGCACAGATTTGAAATAATTGGCAAAAGAAGCAAAAGCGATATGAGAAAATAAATCACCCAGCAAGTAGTTTGGACCTGGAGTGCACTCCCTGAGAATGTGGTGAAAGCAGGTTCAATTGAGGCGTTCAAGACGGAATTAGACGTATATCAAAAACGAAACAGTCTACAGGGTCACACGGAGAAGACAGGAGGATGGCACTAAGTGAAATGCTTATTTGGAGAGTTGGAGCAGACACAATGGGCTGACAACTGTGAAACGCATGGGAGCACAGTGGCTAGCACTGTTGCGTCACAGCATCAAGGTCCCAGGTTCGGTTCCCGGCTTGGGTCACTGCCTATGCGGAGTCTGCATGTTCTCCCTGTGCCTGCGTGGGTTTCCTCCTGGTGCTCCGATTTCCTTCCACAAATCTCGAAAGATGTGCTGTTAGATGAGTTTGGCATTCAAAATTCTCCCTCTGCGTACTTGAACAGGTGCCGGATTGCGGCAACTCGGGGCTTTTCCCAATAACCTCATTGCAGTGTTAATGTAAGCTTACTTGTGACAATAAAGATTATTATTATATAAACAGCCCAGAATAAAGGCAGGCATGGTTGCTGTTTCATAGGGTCTGTATAAACACAATCTTTTATTCTTTCATGAGATATGTGTGTTGCCTAGGCCAGCATTTTTTGCTCATCCCTGATTGCCCTTGAGAAGGTGGTGGTTGTAGTGATAGGCATGTACACATCAATGTATATAGTTATGTATCAATGTATATAGTTATCGGTACGACCTCTGACCAGCAGGTGGTGATAGAGATCCATCATGTGACTTGAGAGATTCAGCAGTTGGTAGTATGTCGTACTAGAGGTCAGTTGCACAATAAGTAGCTCCAGGAGAATTCGCTGAATTCAATCACTAGTCATCATCTGTATTATAGTTCTCTAGTTATTTTTCCACGTGTTTGCTAATAAATCATTTTACTAGTTAAAGAACTAGATGTTGAGGTTGTTTTCGTTAGAGAGAAGAAGGTTAAGAGGTGACTTAATAGAGACATACAAAATGATCAGAGGGTTAGATAGGGTGGACAGCGAGAGCCTTCTCCCGCGGATGGAGGTGGCTAGCACGAGGGGACATAGCCTTAAATTGAGGGGTAATAGATATAGGACAGAGGTCAGAGGTGGGTTTTTTACGCAAAGAGTGGTGAGGCCGTGGAATGTCCTACCTGCAACAGTAGTGAACACGCCAACATTGAGGGCATTTAAAAGTTTATTGGATAAGCATATGGATGATAATGGCATAGTGTAGGTTAGATGGCCTTTAGTTTTTTTTCCATGTCGGTGCAACATCGAGGGCCGAAGGGCCTGTACTGCGCTGTATCGTTCTATGTTCTATGTTCTATGTTCTGTGTACATCAGTACTCCGGCATAACACAGAGCATAATAGTGGTGAGAGTCTTTTCAAACTGCTGCATAATCATAGAGTTACACAGTGTTTTACAGTCATAGCATAGTGGTTAGCCCTGCTGCTTCAGAGCGCCAGGGACCCGGGTTCGATTCCCGGCTTGGGTCACTGACTGTGCGGAGTTTTTAGGTGAATTGGACATTCCGATTTCTCCCTCAGGGTACCCGAACAGGCACCAGAGGGTGGCGACTTGGGGATTTTCACATTAACATCATTGCATTGTTAATGCAAGCCTACTTCTAAGTCTACAAAATTATGAGGGGCATAGACAGAATGGATAGTTAGAGACATTTTCCCAGGGTAGAGGGGTCAATTACTAGGGGGCATAGGTTTAAGGTGCAAGGGGCAAGGTTTAGAGGAGATGTACGAGGCAAGTTTTTTACACAGAGGGTAGTGGGTGCCTGGAACTCGCTGCCGGAGGAGGTGGTGGAAGCAGGGACAATAGTGACGTTTAAGGGGCATCTTGACAAATACATGAATAGGATGGGAATAGAGGGATACGGACCCCGGAAGTGTAGAAGATTTTAGTTTAGACGGGCAGCATGGTCGGCACAGGCCTGGAGGGCCGAAGGGCCTGTTCTTGTGCTGTACTTTTCTTTGTTCTTTGTTTCAATAAAGATTATTATTAGTTTTGCAGCACAGAAAGAGGCCCTTCAGCCCATCATGCCTGTGCCGACCATCAAGCACCTATCCTTTTTTAAAATAAATTTAGAGTACCCAGTTATTTTTTCCAATTAAGGGGCAATTTAGCGTGGCCAATTCACCTAACCTGCACATCTTTGGGTTGTGGGGGCGAAACCCACGCAGACACGGGGAGAACGTGCAAACTCCTCACGGTCAGTGACCCAGAGCCGGGATTCGAACCCGGGTCCTCAGCGCCGTAGGCAGCAATGCTAACCACTGTGCCACCGTGCTGCCCTCAAGCACCGATCCTAATCTTATTTTTCAGAATTTGTTCCACAGCCTTGTACGCTATGGCATTTCAAGTGCTCATCTAAATGGCTTCTTAAACATTGTGAGGGTTCTCACCTCTCCCACTCTTCCAAGTTGTGAGTTCCAGATTCCCACCAACTTCTGGGTGAAAATACTTTTCCTCAAATCTGCTCTGAACCATCTGCCCTTTCCTTTAAATCCATGTCCCCCTGGTTATTGCCCGCTCTACTGAGGGGAAAAGTTTCTTCATACCGACCCTATTTATGTACACCTCAATCAGGTCCCCCCTCAGCCTTCAACCTTTTCTGCTCTATGCAGTCCATGCTGTGTGTGTACACCTACAGTCCTGTTAGGCAGGGAATTCCAGGATTTTGACCCAGTGACAGTAAAGTAACAGCGATATAGTTCCAAGTCAGGATGGTGTTTGGCTTGGAATGGGATATGTTTCTGTTTACGGTTGGAGACGGTATTTGACTAGCACTTGCGTGGCACTAATGTTATCTGTTGCTTACCATTTATAAGGGAACGCAGAACCATATGTGTGCCGCCAATGACACCTTGCACCTGGGGCATGGCTGCTTTGAAGATGAAACCCATTGTCATGAATCTGCCTAGCAACAGCAGCAAAACAAAGTAAACAAAACTTAATAGGATGTGAGATGTCCAGCAACAGGTAAAAATCTGCATTGAGACAGCAGTAGCCAGTATTCAGAAGGCCCTAATGAGATGCGTCTCTCCCAGTAACGAGTTTAGAAGGCAGTTTATTTTGCATAACATATGAGGGCTAAGCTTCCAAAAGGTTAAATGTTGGCTGTCAATCAGTGGTACACTCATGCATTGCAATGCTGGCTTGAGTGGCGCAATTGACTCATTAAGAAAGGGGCAAGGAGCTGATTAAGCAACTGTCTTCATTGGCCTTGCACGTCCAGAAAGCCCAGGCCTTGAGGATGCAAAGTGCAGCCTGGGCGTGGGGGTTCATCCTGACTGCCCTTGTCCGCCACCCTGTGTGAGGGTCTTCAGCTCTCATCAAGCTGGGTACCACCCCACTCTGCCCATGCAACCTGATTTCTCACAGGACCCCCAACCAGGGACCTCACAGTCACCCCCTGTGCTGACTGCACACCAGCTGCCAGACCTTTAAAACTAGGGCTCACAGCCATGCAGGGCCTGCGAATGACTCCAGCCACCCTCTGCCATTGACACCCTGGAGGGTGATGGTGACCTAAGCATTGCAGTGTTAATATAAGCCTACTTGTGACAATAATAAAAATCATTATTACCTAAGTAGCTGCCTTGCAATGCTGTCATATCCTTTTACTTTTTAAGCCTGTGTATCCCCTGTCCAGAACCCTCTAGTAAGTTTAAAGCCCTCTCTACGTCCCTAGTAAGACTTTCCCAGCCCAGGTCAGATTTATGCCACCCCACGGTACAGGCCCACTTTCCCCAGTACTGATACCAGTGCTCTATGAACCCAAATCCACTTCTCCCGCACCCAGTATTTGAGCCATGGATTCATCTCTCTAATTTTATGTACCCTCTGCTAATTTGCAGTTGGCTCAGGTACGGCTCTTCTAAATTTGACGCAAGCCCCCAGATGTTAGTAAGGAGGACTTTGCCAGGCCAGCATTATTGGATAGGCCATTGTAATTTCCAATGCCCGGGTTGATACTGGGTTGTCTGATTTAATTCTTTTTAGGATCTGTCATGCTTTGAATATAACAAAGTGGTCTGCTCGGCCATGTCAGAGGGCATTTAAGAGTGAACCACATTGCCTTGGCTCTGGAGTCACATGTAGGTCAGACCAGGTAAGGATGGCAGATTTCTTTACTAAAAGGACATTAGTAAACCAAATAGCTTTTCAGGACCATTGACAATGGTCCCCATTAGACTATCTTCTAATTCCAGATTTATTAATTGAATTTAAATTGCTCCAGCTGCCGTGGTGAGATTTGAACCCATGTTTCTAGAGCATTGGCTCTGGATCACTGGACCAGTGACATTATCACCACAGCTTTTGTTTACATTGGATTTCAAGATTTTAGTGAGTGTTTTACAAAAAACAAGATGGGTTTTTAATCGTGTGGTACAAAAAAAAGGTGGATTTTAAGGAGCATTTTACTAAAAAAATGAACTTGAATGAGTGCTTTACAACAGCAATAGGCATCTTTATAAGGAACATAAGAAATAGGAGTAGGAATAGGCCATTCAGCCCCTCGCTCCTGTTTGCCATTCAGCAAGATTATGGCCAACCTTCTATTTCAACTTCACCTTTCTGCTATCCCCATACCTCTTAGAATGTAACAATTTTTCAGTCTCTGAATTGAATAATAATAATAGTCGCTTATTGTCACAAGTAGGCTTCAATGAAGTTACTGTGAAAAGCCCCTAGTCGCCACATTCCGGCGCCTGTTCTGGGAGGCCGGTACGGGAATTGAACCTGCGCTGCTCGTCTTGCTCTGCATTACAAGCCAACTGTTTAGCCCACTGTGCAAGACCTAGCTGGGCTAGTGGTGAGAAAGGCCTTCGCCGAGGACAACATGGTGGCGCAGTGGATTAGCCCAGCTGCCTCACGACGCCGAGGTTCCAGGTTCGATCCCGGCTCTGGGTCACTGTCCGTGTGGAGTTTGCACATTCTCTTTGTGTTTGCGTGGGTTTCGCCTCCACAACCCAAAGATGTGCAGGGTAGGTGGATTGGCCACGCTAAATTGCTCCTTAATGGAAAAAATGAATTGGGTAATCTAAATTTATTTAAAAAAAAGAAAGGCCCTCCCCGTCAGATCCTTCTTACTCACCCAGAGTCTCACCCAATCTGCACATTGCCCTCGAGGTGACTGTGGTGGGGAAGAGACCGTTGTCCACGAGCTGCTCCGTGACGCAGATCTCTGTGCTCTACGGGCTGTTCCCAGAGACGTACACCGAGGAAAACATCAGCTGCTGCTGGAGGATAACTCGGTGAAAGACGCTCTTTGGTCTGCCCGAAACCTGTTGGTGTTCCAGTGCAAAGAGTTGTCCCCGACCGAGTGTTGCAGACTTGCACATTCCAAAGCCCAGGACTAAGCGCTGAGGGATGCATTTGGGGCGGCCGGCACAGAGGCACAATGGGGGAAGGTCGCTGTCTGAGACCTTTCAACCATAGTGAACTGAGGGGAGGGGAATTGTATAGAACCCCCTCGGGCTGTGTGACTTACATTGAATGTATACAGTGAATATAACATCTATCACAATTGTATTGAAGCACATCAGAAGCAACTTGGTCGATGTAGACAACTTAAATATGTGTACACAGTGTGTAATGACCATTTTAAAATGTCTAATTTTTAAAAAATAAATGTTTTTTATTGGGTTTTTGAACAAAGTATATTTACCATTATGTACTCAGAATAAATATATATGTATAGGAAACATAAAAAACAAAACAAAACAAAAAAATTAGAATAACATAACTGGTAGGGTATTATGCGTTAGCTCAACAACAGCAACTCCGTGTAAATTTTTAACATGTAAGTAAGCATTTGTTTGTTGGGGGGGCGGGGGAGAGAACTGGGGAGGTTCATATATATTTGGGTACCGGACAAACAATTACAGAACAGCTACAGAGGGCAATACGCGAATGGATCTGGTATTGATGTTGTCACTTGCTTCTCCCGGACGGTTTTCACTGCCGTTGTCGTCTCGCGTTCACCTCCACTTCAGCCATTCGTCCCGTCTTTCACCTCTATTTTCCTTGTACTCTGCTCCTGTAGATGCCAAGTTTGTTATCATTTCCCATGCCCTCCTTCCGGCTATCATTCCGCTGCCTCGCCCCACCTCTCTTGTTCCCCTCTATTGTTCCCTGTCTCCTCCCCCTTCCGCCCCCCCCCACCCCCCACTTCTGCCCCCTTCCCCGCTCCCCTTCTCCTGTGTTTCGCCTTTTCTTTTAAGTTTAGCTGTTACTATCCCTCCCTCCCCCGCCTTGGCTACTTTCCCCTGATTGTTGGCTACCTGGCTATTCTTCTACTTGTCCATTGGCCACAAACAGGTCCTGGAACAATTGGGTGAATGGCTCCCACGTTCTGTGGAAGCCGTCGTCTGACCCTCAGATGGTGAATTTGATTTTCTCCATTTGGAGAGATTCTGAGAGGTCGGACAGCCAGTCTGCAGCTTTGGGTCGTTTGGGTGGTGCTGCTGACCGCCAGCCGAACAGGATTCTATGAAAATGTCTGTAAGGTTGATTATATTGAAGCATCTCAGAGTGCAACATGGTGTGTGGAAAACCTGAATATTATTGCACTTTGTGTGATGGCCACATTGAAATGTAGGTAATGTTCTTCCAGATATTTTATGAATAAAATATATGAACCTATAAAGAGTTAATATATTACACATTCATTAACGGGTACACAACAGGGAGCAGGAAAATAGGAAATGTCATTTGAAAAATTAATTTTTAGTCCCTATATCCCGAAGAGAAATAACAAGCGATAAATGATCATTTAACCGGTTTTGGATGGTGTTCGCTGAAGGAACAATGTCGGCCTTTATACTAAATGAACATAAAGATGCCAGCAGCTTATTAAAGTCAGCAGTCCCTCAGGTATGTAACTGACTCCCAAACAATGGAAAATTGTGAAATGGGAGCTGAGGGGAAATATTAGATGAGTGGTGAGCAGCAATAACACATAAAGCCAATTAAATTAATACCTGCTGAACAGGAAGAAAGAACAAACACACACACATATGGAAAACAATGCAGAGAAAGTATTCACAAATCTATCAATAAAATTAAGTGGTTGAAAAGAACAACTAGAGAAGTTAATCGAGTGGAGAGCCAATTAGCCTTCACTTAAGTCTAAAATCATGTGACTTTATATCATTGAAGGGAATCATTTTTGGACTTATTTTATGAGATGTAATTGTGCTATAAAATGTTAAGGTATGAAAGCGTCAATGCATTTTGTTATATATTCAAGTAACACTATTGGTTGTAGAAACGTCACGTGATATGCAGTGACATCAACGGAGTATCTGCGTGGGCTTTTGAGGGAGCTGATCACCATACATTGTTGAAGTAACATCTCTTAAAAAAACCCTGCACTGTGTTTTTATCAACTTGAGCGTGGCATCTCTACTTCTTTTCTCTTTGCGGCAATCAACAAAATATAACAGAAGTGAAAACTGGCGGTGAGGATTCGGGCCAGCAATGAAGATTTGGGTCCAGAAGAAAACTATCACCCAGATTAGAGCTGAATACATTCATCAACGAGTTTCTGGCAAGTAAAAAAGGTGAATGCAAATAACTAAAAAACTGTTCAGACCCTGGGAAGTCATTAATGAGTAAACTGATCAATTACAACCGACGCTAGTGCAGAAAGGGTTTCGAAAACCATGTCCACATGTTCTGGACATGTCCGAAGCTTAGGGGATTTTGGCAGGGGTTTTCAGATGTCATGTCCACGGTGTTAAAAACAAGGGTGGCGCTGAGTCCAGAAGTGGCGATTTTCGGGGTGTCGGATGACCCGAGAATCCAGGAGGAGAAAGAGGCAGACGTTCTGGCCTTTGCTTCTCTGGTAGCCCAGAGACGGATACTATTAGCTTGGAGGGACTCAAAGTCCCAGAAGTCTGAGACCTGGCTATCGGACATGGCTAGCTTTCTCTGTTTGGAGAAAGTCAAGTTCGCCTAGAGAGGGTCACTGTTAGTGTTCGCAACCGTTTGTCGACTTCTTTACGGAAAATTAATCGCCAGCAAGGGGGGGGGGGGGGGTTCGTTTAGCTTAGAGTAGGGGGTTAATAAATGTGGGACCTGTAAGGGAAGTAGACGACTTTTGCACTATGTTTATAAATTCATGTACATTGTTTACCAAAATATACCAAAAATACCTCAATAAAATGTTTATTAAAAAAAAGAAAGGCGGTGATTCTCTGAGCCCCGCGCCGGGCCGGAGAATCGCCGCAACCGCGCCAACACGCCGGCGCGCAGTTCTCCGGGGTGCGGAGAATCGGAGCCATTTGTGGCGGCGCATTTGGCGTGGCGCCGGCCGCTGGAATCGGGCGGGGCCGCCGATTCTCTGGCCTGAATGGGCCGAGCAGCCGCGCCAATACGACAGAGTCCCGCCGGCGCCGTTCACCCCTCGTCGCTGCCGACGGGAACTCCACGGGAACGGTCGGGGGTGGTCTGTGGGGGGTAGGGTTGCTCCTTCACCGTGGGGGCGCCTCCGATGGGGTCTGGCCCGCGATCGGAGCCCACCGATCGCTGGGCCGGCCTCTTCCCCACCCCCGCCCCCCCCCCGGACCTACTTTCGGATGCGGCCGGCCCCTGAACACCAAATCCATCTTGAGTCAGGGCTGGCGCGCCAAAGAAGTCCCCCGCGCATGCGCAGGATGGCGCGGCCCAACTGCGCATGCGCAGGATGGCGCGGCCCAACTGCGCATGCGCAGGATGGCGCGGCCCAATTGCGCATGCGCAGGATGAAGCTGGCCCAATTGCGCATTCGTGGGTTGGCGCGGTGCCCATTTGGCATTGCGACAGGAGGCTGGAGCGTGAACCACTCCAGCGCTGTGGCCTATGGGGGCCAGAATCGTACGTAACCGGGCCCGGTTCGTGCCGTCGTGAAACACAATGGCGTTCACGACGGCGCGAACTCTTGGGCCCAATATTGGAGAATCTGCTGGTTGAGTTTACCAGTTTAGTGATTTGATTTGATTTATTGTAATGTGTACAGAGGTACAGTGAAAAGTATTGTTCTGCGTGTAGTCCAGAAAATGATCAAACATAGGACATATGATCAATACACAGTGCAAATACATAGACATAGACATTGGGTTAATTACATTTTAAAAGGTTAGTATGGTTATGAGAGATGTAGGAAGAGGATCTTTGGGAGAGAGCTCGCAGAGAATCACCAGGCTCCGGTGCCACCTTGGAATCAAGACTCACTCGGAGATAATGTGTCAAGTCAGCTTGAAGAATTCAAGCTTGATGTCTTGTCAGTACAAGATGATGAGAAGCACTTTTAGGTTTACCCAAAACTTGATGGAAAAATAGTCAATTCAAAGGATGACCTGCAACAAATATGCAAAGCTGTTGTAAGAGTCACTGGGATTGATAACTGGAGTTGAAGCTAAACGCAAGATCAGGCCACACTGTGCACCTAAATGTCTTAAGGCATGAACTGAACCATACGTCAGCCGGCCAAAAGGGGAAAATGAATGTAGTATCTTTTATTTTCTTATAAGAGACGGGGTCCATTGGTAGTTTGAAATAGAGTTTATTGCAAAAACGTAGTTCGTACATTTCCAAAATACAAAAAAAAGATATAAAAGCCCAGCAGGGCATAAGAAAGAGAACACTGGAAAGAGAACAAAGAGAAAGAGAGAGCAACGTGCACCAAGAGTTTTTTTACCTGCACTTTCTGTACCCCCCCCCCCCCCACCCCCCACCCTGCCTGCCCCTAATTGACTCACAAGCTTTGAATTGGGATTTTTGAATGGTGCTCCATCCCATCACTCACACAGGTATCTAACTTACTGGCTCTGCAAATTTGCAGGCTGGCTCCCGAAAGGATGGTGTAACATTTCACTTTTATCACCTCCAAACTGCAAATGTATAATCTGACCTTGACTCAGAACAATACAAGCTTGTATTTCATCCCACAGTCAGTTATTTTCAAAACTTGGTTTTAATATTTCTCCACAAGAGACTTCCGGTTGCGGCTATGCGGAGCTAAGCCGCACGTTCGGCAGCTCCCGCTACTTAAGGACTTTTGGGCCGATTTGAGGGCCCCAAACGGCGCTGTCTCGACGAATCCTGGTGGGGGAAGGTGTCTAGAGGAGCATTTCCCATAATTTATGGTGCTCACCCGGAGGGGGGCAAAGGATAAAGCTGCAGCAGCTCCCCAAGAAAAGCGGGGGAAGAAGGACAAAATGGCGGCCGGCGGAACATCCGAGGACTGGTGGAAGTGGGCGCAGGAGCAGCAAGCTGCTCTTCTGCGCAGTTTTGCGGAGCTGAAGGCTGAGTTGCTGGACTCCCTGAATGCGACTACCAACAGGCTGCTTGAGACCCAGGCGGCCCAGGAGGTGTCCATTCGGGAGTTGCAGCAGCAGGCCGCTGAGTGGGAGGAGGAGGCCGTGGTCCTCGTGGGGAAAGTGGAGTTGCACGAGGCACTCCACAAAAAGTGGCAACACCGCTTGGAGGAGCTGGAAGTTCGCACGAGGCGAAAGAATTTGAGGATCCTGGGCCTGGCGGAGGGGTTGGAGGGGTCGGATCTCCCGTCGTATGTGACCACGATGTTGAGCTTGTTGATGGGAGCGGGGTCCTTCCATTTGCCCCTGGAGCTTGAGGGAGCTCACAGAGTGCTGGCCAGGAGGCCCAAGGCAAATGAACCCCCGCGGGCGGTGCTGGTGCGGTTCCATCGACCGGGAGTGTGTGCTGCGCTGGGCCAAGAAAGAGAGGAGCAGCAAGTGGGAGAATTCGGTAGTGCGAATCTACCAGGACTGGAGTGCGGAGGTGGCTAAGCGGCGGGCCGGGTTCAACCGGACGAAGGCGGTGCTGCATGCCAAGCAGGTCAGATTTGGAATGCTGCAGCCTGCGCTCCTGTGGGTGACATATAAGGACCGGCACCACTACTTCGAGTCCCCGGAGGAGGCGTGGGCCTTTGTACAGGCGGAGAAACATAGAATATAGAACAGTACAGCACAGAACAGGCCCTTCGGCCCTCAATGTTGTGCCGAGCCATGATCACCCTACTTAAACTCACGTATCCACCCTATACCCGTAACCCAACAACCCCCCCCCCCCCCCCTTAACCTTACTTTTTATTAGGACACTACGGGCAATTTAGCATGGCCAATCCACCTAACCCACACATCTTTGGACTGTGGGAGGAAACCGGAGCACCCGGAGGAAACCCACGCACACAGGGGGAGGACGTGCAGACTCCACACAGACAGAGACCCAGCCGGGAATCGAACCTGGGACCCTGGAGCTGTGAAGCATTTATGCTAACCACCATGCTACCCTGCTGCCCTTAAGCATAACCCACTGTGCCACAGTGTTTCCCCTGGACTCGAACTAGGGTCTGGGGACACACTATGGCCGTTGCTGGGTTTTTTTCACTGTTGATGTTCTGCAATTTTGACACGTGTTTTTTATGCTGGTTTTCTTTCTGCTCTGTTTCTGGGTGGGTCTGTCTGTTGTGTATCGTTGTGGGGAATGTTGGGGGTTTGTGTTTTATATGTTCTCTTCTGTACGGGGTTGGGGTTGGGGTGAAACTGGACTTTGGGGAGCTGCGTCAGAAGGGTGGGGTGTGGCAGTATGAAAGCGCGGGCTTTCCTCTAGTTTCCCGCGCTGCGGGGCGGGGGGGCGGAGCTGGCGGTGGGGGCGTGGCCTCTACTGGTTTTCTTTCCCGCGCTGAAGCGGTGCCAAGGAGGTGTGGCAAGAGGGAGATGACCCCAAGCCGGGAGGGGATGGGTTTTGGCGGGAGCTGCCGGGGTCAGCAGAAGTCAGCTGACTCACGGAAGTACCATGGAGGGTGCGTCGCGGCTAGGAGGGGTCCTAGCCTGGGGGGGGGGGATACCGGGTTGCTGCTGGAATGGCCAGGAAGGAGCTGGGGTGGGCCGGGGGGGGGGGGTAGAGGAGAGGCGTTATCGCCATGGGGAACGGGTCGGGCGGGGCGAGCTGGCCTGGGGCGAACAGTCGATAAGCTATGGCTAGCCGGCAGGGGAGGGGGGCGGGTTGCCCTCTGATCCGGCTGATTACCTGGAACGTGAGGGGGCTGAATGGGCCGGTTATGAGAACTAGGGTATTTTCTCATCTGAAGGGGCTGAAGACGGACGTGGCTATGCTCCAGGAGACCCACTTGAAGGTGGCGGACCAGGTTCGTCTGAGGAAGGGGTGGGTGGGGCAGGTTTTTCACTCAGGATTAGACGCGAAGAACCGGGGGGTGGCGATTCTGGTGGGGAAGAGGGTGGCGTTTGAGGCGGCTGAGGTGGTGTCGGACAAGGAGGGCAGATATATTATGGTGAAGGGTAGGCTGCAAGGAGAGAAGGCGGTGCTGGTTAATGTATATGCCCCGAATTGGGATGATGCTGGCTTCATGAGGCGCTTGATGGGCCGCATTCCGGACCTGGAGGCAGGGGGCCTGATCATGGGGGGAGACTTTAACACAGTGCTGGATCCCCCACTGGACCGGTCCAGTTCAAGGACGGGTAGGAGACCGGCAGCGGCCAAAGTGCTGAGGGGGTTTATGGACCAGATGGGAGGGGTGGATCCCTGGAGGTTTGGGAGGCCGAGAGCGCGGGAGTATTCCTTTTTCTCTCATGTCCATAGGGTTTATTCCCGAATAGATTTTTTCGTCCTGAGCAGGGGATTGATCCCGAGGGTGCAGGATGCCGAGTATTCGGCCATAGCGATTTCAGACCATGCTCCTCACTGGGTTGATCTGGAGATGGGGGAGGCGCGGGACCAGCGCCCGCTGTGGCGCCTGGATGTGGGGATGCTGGCTGATGAGGAGGTGTGTAGGAGGGTCCGGGGAAGTATTGAGGGGTATCTTGATACCAACGACACGGGGGAGGTCCGGGTGGGGATGGTCTGGGAGGCTCTGAAAGCAGTGATCCGGGGGGAGCTGATCTCCATCCGGGCCCATAGGGAAAGGAGGGAGAGGAAGGAGAGGGAGAGACTGGTGGGGGAGCTCCTGGATGTGGACAGGAGATACGCGGAGGCACCGGAGGAGGGATTGCTGGGGGAACGGCATAGTTTGCAGGCCAAATTTGACTTGTTGACCACCAGAAAGGCGGAGACACAGTGGAGGAGGGCGCAGGGCGCGGTATATGAGTATGGGGAGAAGGCGAGCAGGATGTTGGCACATCAGCTCCGTAGGCGGGATGCAGCTTGGGAAATTGGTGGAGTGACGGATAAGGGTGGGAATGTAGTGCAGAAGGGGGCAGAAGTAAATGGGGTCTTTAGGGACTTCTGCGAGGAACTGTACCGGTCGCAACCTCCGGTGGGGAGAGGGGGGATGGAGAGCTTCATGAACAGGCTATGTTTCTCAAAGGTTCAAGAGGAGCTGGTAGAGGGGCTGGGGGCGCCGATAGAGTTGGAGGAGCTAGTCAGGGGGATTGGACAAATGCAGTCAGGTAAGGCGCCGGGGCCGGATGGGTTCCCGGTGGAATTTTATAAAAAGTATGCGGATGTGGTTGGTGCGAGCCTTCAATGAGGCATGGGAGGGGGGGGCTTTGCCCCCGACGATGTCGCGGGCACTGATCTCTCTGATCCTGAAGCGGGATAAGGACCCCTTGCAGTGTGGATCATACAGGCCTATCTCGCTCCTCAATGTTGACGCTAAGTTGCTGGCGAAGATCCTGGCCACCAGGATAGAGGATTGTGTGCCAGGGGTGATACACGAGGATCAGATCAGGATTTGTCAAGGGACGGCAGCTCAACACGAATGTGCGGAGACTGCTAAATGTTACTATGATGCCGGCAGTGGAGGGGGAGGCGGAGATAGTGGTGGCGCTGGATGCAGAGAAGGCGTTTGATAGAGTTGAGTGGGGGTACCTGTGGGAGGTGCTGGAGCGGTTCGGATTCGGGGAGGGATTCATCAAATGGGTGAGGCTGCTCTACGCGGCTCCGATGGCGAGTGTAGTTACCAATGGAAGGAGATCGGAGTACTTTAGGCTCTACCGTGGGACCAGGCAGGTGTGACCCCTGTCCCCCTTGCTCTTTGCATTGGCGATTGAACCTCTGGCTATGGCGTTGAGGGAGTCAGGGAGATGGAGGGGTCTGGTGCGGGGTGGGGAGGAACATCGGGTATCGCTGTATGCGGACGACCTGCTGTTGTATGTGGCGGACCCAGAAGGGGGAATGCCGGGGGTGATGGAGCTGTTAGCGGAATTTGGGGGCTTCTCGGGCTATAAGTTAAATTTAGGCAAGAGCGAGGTATTTGTAGTACACCCGGGCGATCAGGAGGAGGGAATTGTGAGGCTCCCGTTTAAGAGGGCAGTGAAGAGTTTCAGATACCTGGGGGTTCAGGTGGCCAGGAGTTGGGGGATGCTCCATAAGCTTAATTTTACCAGGCTGGTGGAGCAGATGGAGGAGGAATTTAAAAGGTGGGACATGGTGCCGCTATCATTGGCGGGTAGAGTGCAGTCCGTCAAAATGACGGTTCTCCCGAGGTTCTTGTTCCTCTTCCAGTGTCTGCCCATCTTTATCCCTAGGGCCTTTTTTAGAAGGGTGACTAGCAGCATCATGAGCTTTGTTTGGGCGCATGGGACCCCGAGGGTGAAGAGGGTCTTCTTGGAGCGGGGTAGAGATGGGGGGGGGGCTGGCGTTACCCAATCTCTCGGGGTATTATTGGGCGGCCAATGTGTCAATGGTGCATAGGTGGGTGATGGAGGGGGAGGGGGCAGCATGGAAACGGATGGAGAGGGTGTCCTGTGGAGATACAAGCCTGGGGGCCCTGGTAACAGCGCCGTGGCCGCTCCCTCCCACGAGATATACCATGAGCCCGGTGGTGGCGGCTACCCTCAAGATTTGGGGGCAGTGGAGGCGACATAGGGGAGAAGTGGGGGGCTCGATGGAGGCTCCGTTAAGGGGGAACCATCGGTTCGTCCCGGGGAACATTGATGGGGGGTTCCAGGGTTGGCACAGAGCGGGCATCAGACAGCTGAGGGACCTGTTTATTGATGGGAGGTTTGCGAGCCTGGGGGAGTTGGAGGAGAAATTTGGGCTCCCCCGGGGAACATGTTCAGGTTTCTGCAGGTAAAGGCATTTGCTAGACGGCAGGTGGAGGGATTCCCTTCGCTTCCCGCGAGGGGGGTGAGTGACAGGGTGCTTTCGGGGGTCTGGGTCGGAGAGGGGAAGATATCTGATATCTACAAGGTTATGCAGGAGGTGGAGGAGGCGTCAGTAGAGGAGCTGAAAGCTAAGTGGGAGTGGGAACTGGGGTAACAGATCGAAGACGGGACATGGGCTGATGCCCTGGAGAGGGTTAATTCTTCCTCCTCATGTGCGCGGCTTAGCCTCATCCAATTCAAGGTGCTGCACCGGGCCCACATGTCCGGGTCTAGGATGAGTAGGTTCTTTGGGGGTGAAGACAGGTGTGTCAGGTGCTCGGGGAATCCAGCGAACCATGCCCATATGTTCACGGCATGCCCGGCACTGGAGGAGCTCTGGAAGGGGGTGGCGAGGACGGTGTCGAGGGTGGTGGGATCCAGGGTCAAGCCAGGATGGGGACTCGCGATTTTTGTGGTTGGGGTGGTGCCGGGAGTGCAGGAGGCGAAAGAGGCCGGTGTGCTGGCCTTTGCGATCCTTGTAGCCCGGCGAAGGATCTTGCTACAATGGAAGGATGCGAGGCCCCCAAGCGTGGAGACCTGGATCAACGACATGGCGGGTTTTATCAAGCTAGAGAGGGTCACATTCGCTCTGAGAGGATCAGTACAAGGGTTCTTTAGGCGGTGGCAACCTTTCCTCGACTTTCTGGCTCAACGATAGGGTACTGGGACAGTAGCAGCAGCAACCCGGGGGGGAGGGGGGGAAAGGGGGGGGAGGGAAAGGGGGGGGGAGGGAAAGGGGGGGGGAGGGATAGGGGGGGGAGGGAAAGGGGGGGGAGGGATAGGGGGGGAGGGAAAGGGGGGGAGGGAAAGGGGGAGGGAAAGGGGGGGGAGGGAAAGGGGGGAGGGGGGACGATAACTATGTTTGTTTATTTCATTTTAATTTATTTTTAATTTTTTTGTGTTGTTCATTGGGGTTGGGGGGTGGGGGGGATGTGATACATGCGTTGATACGGTCTGGGGGGTGTTACAGTCATTATGGGGTTATTTTGTTGCATTTCATTGTTTGTTGTTATATTTTCTGTAAAAAATTCCAATAAAAATTATTTAAAAAAAAATATTTCTCCGCAAGTCCCCCTTTGATACTTCCAAAAAAATTTAAGAAAAGAAAATGAATCAATAAAAACAAGCAATTGGACGATATCGCAGAGGAACACATTCACAGATACCTTTGATGGTCCCTTTCATAGAATTTACAGTTCAGACAGTTCACTGCATAGACAGTGACCCAAGCCGGGAATCGAACCTGGAACCCTGGAACTGTGAAGCAACTGTGCTAACCACTGGAACCCTGGAACTGTGAAGCAACTGTGCTAACCACTATGCTACCATGCTGCCTACATCTTTAGGAACAGCCTTCAACACTGGAATGGGCAAGCCGATAAACTGTTACAGACCTTTAGATATAGAAAGCACGCTTATTAGGCAAAAGGGGATGATGGGTAGTCTTTAGAGGCATAACCTTAGCAGGGATGTTGGATTCAACAATTATAGAGGGGAGTCCTTTAAATTATTAGCTAAAATGATTCTTGAAAATTAATAAATTTGTAGAAATATGGGTGAGTTAGAATTGTTTGAATACTGTCCATGGCTGTCTCAAATGTTACGAATAATGTACCAACAAGTTCTGATTTGGAAGATACATTCGACAAGATTGAAACAATATCGTAGCTGAGACCAGACGTGACATAGGGAGTTTGAACATGGGACAAAAGTCATGGGACAGTTAATTTGTTGCTACAGACAATTAATTTGGAGTCATTGATTAATGTCTAATTAACCAATCGCCTGTTAAGTGACTGACACTTTCCTGAACGAATCAGCTGAGAATTAGAACCAATGAAACTAAGTAAGGGGCTAAACCCAGATAAGGATTCCCTTAAGGATTGATCCATCGAACTGATTAGCAGAGAAAATTATAGCCGTCGGAGAATAAACATTTCAACAAAGGCTTTTGTTGAAATGACTTTTAATTTTGTAAATCTGAAGTCACTTTTGTCTTGAAGTTTTGTTTCTACTTGTTCAAGGATATTTTGAGAAACACAGAAAAAGCATTTTCCAGTTAATTTCATATAAATGTACCAAAATATGTTTTTAAGAAATAAACTTTGCTTGTATTCATTCAACTGGACTGACTTATCTATGAGCGAGAGATAAGGTGAATCTTACAAGGGGCTTTGGTTAATTGTTTACAGCAACACTTAATAAGAAACAACAATATGGTTAAACATGTTGGCAAATAAGAATTGTCCTTTTGAAAGATAGAAGTTTTAATCACGGTGTGCTCATTTAATGTGAGATGCTTGAATCCAAGCGTTCATCCCGTTGGACTTTAACAGCTGCTTGGTGGTCAGTAGCACTTAATAGAGTCCTTTCCACTTAGCATCCAGAGGTTCTTTATGCACTTTTTTCATGTAAACCCAAACTCCAGGGGCGATGTCGTGTCCTTCTTCTGGTGGGTCTCCCCAGGCCGCCGATACCTGTTGAGAAGCAGAACAAATGGCATTTGTTAGATTCTGACAATATTCTAATAAAGCATCACTCATTGAGTTACAATCGGCTTTTCGCAAATCAATGGTTCCTGGCAGGGAAATGTTTTTTTTAAATTATTCCTTTACAAAGAGTTACAAAGCCGGAGCTCAGAGAGTGGACAGGGACAAATCCCTAGCCCAGCTCATTGCCTGCTCCAAAAAACGATTTGAATTGAATCCAATTCATGGTTCCCACAAGAGAGACATACCAGATCTAGGCATCATGCTCATCTTAGCCAAAAGGCCGAGAAGCGATGGTACTCCCTGTTATGATTTCAAATGGACTCAGACCCATAGTTCTAGTAGGAATTGCCCTAATACTGCACAGGACTATTGGTAGTGCCTGGGGCCACGACATTCCTTCCTGATGATGTTTGGCAGTTGTGAAAACTCTTGAGGTAGTTGTGCCTAGGTGTACTAGGTAAAGGCGAATCACGGCCGAGCCTCAGGTACCAATGGTACCGACCAAATCCATTGACCATATCTATTATCGAAAACCATTTATGTTCCGGAGTTAGAGCATTAAAATTGGTGGATGGGTTGGCCACTAAAGGTGCCTTTTGATCAATACATTGGCCGGCCTTCCTGTAATTGACGGTCAGACGTCAAGTCCCATTTGGTTTCGTACTGGCCATACGGGGCTGTAAGAGGAACTGTGTTTTTACCAGCACACCATGCTCCTCGAGTTGTTGAATGACTGGCAAAATGCCAACAATGGAGGTTGGGCTGATGGGATATTGTTTGGCGCACGGTGGGGCAATCCCAGTAAACGATGCCGGTTCCATCTGGAGTAGGCCACAATCATTCTTATCCTTGGCTCATATTGGGTGTTCTTCCAACTTCTTCTTCTTCAGGCTTCTGATAGGCCATGTTACCTGGCCGTCTTCAAAATGCAATGAGGAATTCAATTGAGTCAGGATATCCATGCCCAGAAGGACTTGGTGTGGTCAACACATGTGGGCCAAGTCCAATGAGTATAGGTTAAGCTCTTCTGATTACCACAACCTGGCCCCCAGCCCCGTGGGGCAATTTGTATCTTGTCATCTAGAGGGAAAGAAGTTTTGTATTGTAGGGGCAAACATGTAAATTTGGCCCCTGTCTCCAGGAGGCAGTCAATATCTTGACCACCCACCTTTATAGTGATATACAATCCATCTCCTCGCTGTTGGATCACTGCCAGGAGAGGTGCTGGGAGATCGAGGGCAGGTTTCCCTAGTTTTTTTGCAACCTCCAGCAACTCCTTCTGTTGCTGTGGTGTAAGCTGCTTGAATCTTTGCACCAGGTTGTTGCCACCAGAGGGTGTGCCTGGTTTGTGTGTTGGGCTGTTTCCCTGACGCCCACTGGCCTTTTCTGCAGTGATAACACTTTCTGAATCATTTTTTTTGGGTGTTGTAGTTGCTAGGATCCTTGGGATTCCATCCTGCCTGCATGGTTTAGAGATTAGCTCCCATATCCTGGTCTAATTGTTTACACTGATCCACTATTGCTGCAAAGATTGTTTCTCGGGCCTCCCACCCGGGCAGAGTGGTTGTTTATGACCTGAATACTCATCGGCAGTTTTCCCTTCTGTTATATATTTGTTGTTCCTGCAAGGAGAAAAGGAAGTAGAGGTACCACATTTTAAGTTCCTAGAAATATAGTGAGGTGATGAACTCCCCAATGACTCATGAACAGCTGTGCTGATGTCACTGTGGATCACGTGACATTTCACCAACAAAAAGTGTTACTCGCTAACATAACGGTGATAATGGGACTCAATTTATATCACATTTGGGGTACTGTGTGCAGTTCTGGTCACCTCATTATAGGAAGGATGTGGAAACATTGGAAAAGGTGCAAAGAAGATTTACCAGGATGCTGCCTGGTTTGCAGGATATGTCTTATGAGGAAAGGTTGAGGGAGTTAGGGAGCTAGGGCTTTTCTCTTTGGAGCGGAGGAGGATGAGAGGCGACTTAATAGAGGTTTATAAGATGATGAGGGGGATAGATAGAGTGGATGTTCAGAGATTATTTCCTAGGGTGGATGTAGCTGTTACAAGGGGACATAACTATAAGATTCAGTGTGGGAGATATAGGAGGGATGTCCGAGGTAGGTTCTTTACTCAGAGAGTGGTTAGGGTGTGGAATGGACTGTCTGCTGTGATAGTGGAGTTGGACACTTTAGGAACTTTCAATCGGTTATTGGATAGGCACATGGAGCACACCACAATGACAAGAAGTGGAATAGCTTGACCTTGGTTTTGGACAATGCTCGGCACAACATCGAGGGCCAAAGGGCCTGTTCTGTGCTGTACTGTTCTATGTTCTAATGGATTTTGAAGATTACTTGAAGGGATTGATATTCAAGAAACAAAAGCTGCTCCCTATCCCCCTGCAACCAATGGGTTGGCCGAACGATTTGCGCAATCATTCAAACATACAGTAAAGGCATCGAGAGATTAAGGCTCGTGACCAAGAAGTGTTAGCAACTTTTTAATGTCGTACAGAAATTCCGCATGTGCAACAACGCAAAGCTCACCAGCAATGCTACTCTTCAAGGGGACGTTGAAAATACAATTCGGCCTCTTGATACCTCTAGATTCTTTGGTAATTGTCTGATGACAACAACAAGCACAAATTGCTCGGAGAGAAAAATCCAAAGAGTAGAGTCTTCGACCGTGGAGAACGAGTATTAGCTAGGAACAATACGAGTGAACAATGAACCATCAGCCTAGCAAAGACAGGTCTAGGCGGATGATGAAAAAGTTTGGCGACATCACGCTGAACAATTACTAGCTTCATGAAGTGAACGTACTGAGGCTTCACAATAAGTATTTACGTCAGAATGTATGGACAGTGATATGTCAGAACTGAGATCTACTACAGAGGAAATTCCCGAATCTGTCACCGAATCTTCAGTATCAACAAAGTCAGATGCTGAGTTAGTTTCTCAAGAAGTGCCACCAACAAGTGAACAGGAAGACACTTCCGTGATCTCGAGGAGCCAAATTCCTGAACATCGAATATTACCTAAAAGGGACAGACATCCTCCAAAGAGACTATCTTACTAATGCATACATGCATAAATAACATCATGGTGTAATGTAAAGAATATTCAGTTGGGTCTGTTACTAAACTGTTTAAAAGAAACATCATTAGCGCTAAAGGAGCAGAGGGTGTTACGTATTTAAGTAACACTCCTGCTGGCGAAACGTCACATGATTGTAGTGACATCAGCGGGGTGATTACGCGGGCGTTTTGAGGAGTTCACCATCTTGCCCTGTTGGAGCAACATCTCTCAATAAACCTTGCACTATGTTTTTCGAACTTTAGAACATGGCACCTCCACTTCTTTTCTCTTTGCGGCAACCAACAAAAATATAACATATTTGAACAAAACTCCTTTGTGTGCTGAAATGTGAGTGTCCCTTTAAGAAAGGTTTTTGTCTTATCACATGGCTTCAGTGATGTCACTTTGTGGGTGGAGCTGGGCAGTGGCTGTGTGAGCTGTTTTTGGTTTTGCTTTCAGTTTTTGACTGCTGTGGACTACAGACAAGAAGAAATAAGTGTTTTGGCCTGTCTCTCTCTATTTTCATTTTAAATATATGTTCCAGAAGTAAACAGGTTGTGACTACCTGCTTTGATAACCTAAAAGATATATTCAGGGAAAGCAGTCTCATTCAAGTGAGAATACAGTGTGCTGGGCCATGCCTTGAAAAGGGGTTTTTGGGATTTTGTTTTAGAATTGGAACAGTTAAGGGAGAATTCATTAAGTGTTATACATAGATTACTGTAGCTGGAAGGTGTCTTTATGTTTGTAATTGATAAAAAATTCTTGCTGTGTGTTTATATCAGGGGTGGGCAAACTTTTCCGTGCAAGGGCCACATTCAGAAATTCACAATTCACAAAGGGCCGCATAGTATATTAAGTAAAATAATTACTTCACCCGGTTATAATTCTGGGCGCCTCATACAGAACAGTACAGCACAGAACAGACCCTTCGGGCCTCGATGTTGTGCCGAGCAATGATCACCCTACTCAAGTCAACGTATCCACCCTATACCAGTAAGTAACCCAACAGCCCCCCCCCCCCATTAACCTTAAAAATTTTTTTTAAAAAAAATTAAAAAAATTTTTTATGACTTGGTGGGCCGCAGAAATACCTTTGACGGGCCGCATGCGGCCCGCGGGCCGTAGTTTGCCCACCCCTGGTTTATATGAATGTTAACTAAGTTCTTAGAATAAAGCTTCTTTTGATTAAAGTATCTGGGAAGACTGATGAATCACACCTGAAGGGGAGGCTCTTGTGCTCATCTTAGCTAAATTCAACATAAAGGTTGTAGTTAAGGTGGACTCCATAATGCACTTTGGAGTTCTAAACCCTGGCCCGTATCAGTGCTACTTGAACAAAGGTGAAAAATGGATGGTGAAATACCAGCCAAGCAATTTCTCACAAATTGTTTAATCTATAGCACATTTTCATCTGCCGAATATACTAATATAATCTGCATACCACAAGTGAGGCTCAGGAATCTGATTTCAGATCCTGCGGTGGATATCATTTTGGGTTGTTTCTGAGAGATATGAAATGGTGCAGCTTCAATGTCTTTAAGGCTATCTGCAAATATTGACATATTTATTTTCCAAAACAGCTGTCCAGAGGAATACAGTGTTAATATTGTAGGATGCAATAACCAAAATAAATGGTGAAATAAATCAGTGAATGCAGAGTCAAATGATAGGCAGAAAAAGAAAACTGATTATTTTTGGATTTAGAATCTCCACGTATGATTTTGGGATTCTGGGGAATCTATGGCCTGTTCCACATATATTTAGGCATTTAGTTCAAAGTGTAGTACAGTTTCTTTCTTTAAAAATATTTTTATTGAGATTTCAACAATTTTTTTTACAAAGTTTACAAAAAGACCAGACATTAACAAATCACAGCAGGAAGAGCCCCTTCCCCCCACACCCATATCAACTAAATCTCCTGCACCGGCTCATCCCCCATAACTGTTTAAGTGTTTTGTTGGTGTTGCATTCTTTATTACACAGTTTCAAGGTTTTAGTTATTTATATGTGTCATCTCCACCAAAAAGGGTGGGGGAGGGAGGTGTTACATGTGGGGTATCTCGCCTCTATCCTTGTCCATCCCCTTGGCTGTACAATGGCTCGGCTGCCGGTTTTATTTACATGTTTCCGTCTGGGTCAAGGGCCGGGGGGGGGGGGGGGTCACTCCCCATACAGGGTTAGTTTGGCATGTGCTTGCCCCCGTTCTGACCTGGGACCTTTTGACCTTGCTGTTGGATCCATTCTCTGTAGTTTTGCTCTTGGCTCCCCGTTGTCTGCCCCAGCAACTTCCGTTCCCCACACCCCCACCCCCTTGCCCCCCTCCCTTCCTATTCCCTCTCTTTATCCTTTGGTGTTTTTGAGAATCTGCTTGGTTCTGACATTTGTTGCTAGTTATTACAGAACTGCAGTAAGCGTTTTCCCCTCATAATGGCCACACCATTTTGATACAGCGGAGCTATTTCATTCTTGGAAAGTTTCAAACCATTGATAACCAGCTAGTGTAGCTGAGTTCAAAACCAGGAACAAAACCAGGGCAGCACGGTAGCATGGTGGTTAGCATAAATGCTTCACAGCTCCAGGGTCCCAGGTTCGATTCCCGGCTGGGTCACTGTCTGTGCGGAGTCTGCACGTCCTCCCCGTGTGTGCGTGGGTTTCCTCCGGGTGCTCCGATTTCCTCCCACAGTCCAAAGATGTGCGGGTTAGGTGGATTGGCCATGCTAAATTGCCCGTAGTGTCCTAAAAAGTAAGGTTAGGGGGGGTTGTTGGGTTACGGGTATAGGGTGGATACGTGGGTTTGAGTAGGGTGATCATGGCTCGGCACAACATCGAGGGCCGAAGGGCCTGTTCTGTGCTGTACTGTTCTATGTTCTATTCACAGCAATATCACATAACCTGTGTATTGATCCACCTTTCTTATGGACTTAGGTAGAGCTTATCTGTAATGGTAATTGATTTGCAGTCAGGCTATTTTTGAATTACCCGGTTTTGAAATTCAGTGTTGCTGAATTGACGTTTAGTACAGCATGCATTTGCAACGACTGGAATTGTGGTACTTACGCACCATTTATGATGTCTGAGTATTAACAATAAATTCAGCCAAGCATTATTACGTGTGGCAGTTTGGCTCCCTTCTTTTCACTTAAAAAAGTCTTAATACCACAATCATCTAAATCAGGCCACGACTTGAACATTGTTTCATCTGAGGAAGTTGATGGGAAGTGTATGAGAAAAGTGCTTGTTATTTAAAAGGGCAGAGATATTCCGTTAGATAAACTGCACGTTTATTTGTCGATTGAGAGTCTGGGGTCTATAGCTTGAATGAACATCTAGCGATTATGCTACAATTGATCTACAAATCTTCAAATAATTTAATAATACATTTTAATTCGGCACTGCATTAATATTGGTTAATGTTTCAACATACTTAGACTGTGGCGTAGTAATGTCCACATTTAGTACCAATCTTTTTTTTAAAATAAATTTAGTGTACCCTATTCATTTTTCCAATTAAGGGGCAATTTAGCGTGGCCAATCCACCTAGCCTGCACATCTTGGGTTGTGTGGGCGAAACCCACGCAAACACGGGGAGAATGTGCAAACTCCACACGGACAGTGACCCAGAGCTGGGATCGAACCTGGCACCTCGGCGCCGTGAGGCAGCAGGGCTAACCCACTGCGCCACCGTGCTGCCCCATTTAGTACCCATGATGTGGAGATGCTGGCGTTGGACGGGGGTGAGCACAGTAAGAAGTCACCAGGTTAAAGTCCAACATGTTTGTTTCAAACACTAGCTTTCGGAGCACTGCTCCTTCCTCAGGTGAATGCTCATTCACCTGCGGAAGGAGCAGTGCTCCAAAAGCTAGTGTTTAAAACAAACATGTTGGACTTTAACCTGGCGTTGTAAGACTTATTACCATTTGGTACCAATCATGAAGTCTACCACTGCCTGTCAATTCTCCAACCCTAAAATTATAGAATTTACAGCACAGGTGACCATTCAGCCCCTTTACAAGAACGGAGATAACTAATGTAATCCCATTCTTTTTCTTCTTTCTTATGAAATACTTAACAATTCATCACAAAACGTCTGGGACATCATTCTCTGGATTTCAAATCTTTCCTCACGTGATGTCAAATTGCAAAATGCAGTTGAGGCCTGTTTTTACAAGTTTCCCCTCTCGGATTTGGAATAGCCTGGCGTTTACCATCAGCCGTGTTCTTAGCATTCTGTTCTTGATTGTGCTGAAGGTTGTGCTTCGCAACAGCTAAAATGTGGAGAAGTCGTCTAATTTACTCTGTCGTATTTGGCAGTATTTGTACGAAGTAATAATAATAATAATCGCTTACTGTCACGAGTAGGCTTCAGTGAAGTTACTGTGAAAAGCCGCTAGTTGCCACATTCCGGCGCCTGTTCGGGGAGGCCAGTACGGGAATTGAACCTGCGCTGCTGGCCTTGTTCTGCACTACAAACCAGCTGTTTAGCCCACTGTGCTAAGCCAAGTTTGGATTCGCTCATGAAAATAAGAATTTGTTTTCTTTTCTTTGCAGAATATTATGTAGGGTCACAATTTATGCTCTTTGTGTAACCATCAAATTGCATGCCTTCTCATAATATTAAATTTATGTGTTTACTTAAAACTGAAATTGCCTCATTTAACCTACTGTATCAGACACTCCATGAACCCAACTATTCATACATAGAAACATACTTAGAAAATAGAAACAGAAACAGGATGAGGCCATTCGGCCCTTTGAGCCTGCTCCGTCATTCATTATGATCTTGGCTGATCATCAAGTTCAAAACTCTGATCCCACTTTCCCCCATTCCCTTGATCCCTTTAGCCCCAAGAGCTATATCTAATTCCTTCTTGAAATTACACAACATTTTGGTCTCAACTACTTTCTGTGGCAGCAAATTCCACAGATTCACAACTCTCTGGGTGAAGAAACTTCTTCTCAGCTCAGTCCTAAAAGGTTTGCCCCTTATCCGCAAACTAAACCCTCCTAGTTCTGTACTCCCTCACCATCGGGAACATTCTTTCTGAATCTACTCTGTCCAATCCTGTTAGAATTTTATACGTTTCTATGAGATCCCCTCTCACTCTTCTGAACTCCAATGAATATAATCCTAACCAATTTAGTCTCTCCTCATATGACAGTGCGCCATCTCAGGAATCAGCCTGGTAAACCTTCGCTGCACTACCTCCATAGCAAGAACATCCTTCCTCAGATAAGGACACTAAAACTGTACACAATACTCCAGGTGTGGCCTCACCAATGCCCTATACCATTGCAGTAAAACATCCCTATTCCCTTACTTAAATCCTCTCGCTGTGAAGGCCAAGATACTATTTGCCTTCTTTACTGCCTGCTGTACCTACACGCTTACTTTCAGCCACTGATGTATGAAGAAACCAAGGCCTCACTCAGTATCAACCTCTCTCAATTTACACCCATTCAAATAATAACGTGCCTTCCTATTTTTGTTACTGAAGTGGAAAACCGCACATTTATCCACATTATACTGCATCTGCCATGCATGTGTCCACTCACTCAGCCTGTCCAAATCCCACTGAAGCATCTCTGCATCCTTCTCACAACTCACTCTCCCACCCAACTTTGTATCATCGGCAAATTTGGAGAAAATACATTTAGTTCCCTCATCCAAATCACTAATATATAATGTGAACAGTTGGGGTCCGAGCACAGATCCCTGCGATACCCCACTAGTTATTGTCTGCAAATCAGAAAAAGACCCACTTATTTCACAAAGAACAACAAAGAAAAGTACAGCACAGGAACAGGCCCTTCGGCCCTGCAAGCCTATGCCGACCATGCTGCCTGAATAAACTAAAATCTTCTGCACTTCCGGGGTCCATATCCCTCTATTCCCATCCATTTCATGTATTTGTCAAGATGCCCCTGAAACGTCACTATCGTCCCTGCTTCCACCACCTCCTCCAGCAGCGAGTTCCAGGCACCCACTTCAAATCTATGCTTCCTGTCTGCTAACCAGCTTTCTGTCCATCTCAAGACACTACCTGCAATCCCATGCACTTTAACTTTACATAGTAAAGGAATAGTAATCTGCAACGTGAAACTTTGTCAAAAGCCTTCTCAAAGTCTAAATAAACCAGATCCACTGGTTCTCCCTGGTCAACTCTAATAGTTACATCTTCAAAGAATTCCAGTAGATTTGTCACGGGTGAGCGGCGATTCTCCGAGCGGCCAGCCGTAAATCTCACCGCACCGGTTTGGGGGTGGGGGTGGGGGAATCGTGTGCAGGTGCCAGGGCGGCGTGACGGGACTCGCCCGGCCCCCCAGCGATTCTCCCACCCAGCGTGGGGGGATTGCGCCCCATGGCTCACAAGAGTGACCACATTCCAAAAGTAATTACTTGGCTCTGAAGCTCTGTCTTGAGGGTAAATGCTGGTTTCTAATTTATCTTTAAATTTATTCTGATATGTCATTAGTTTATTTTGTATTCTGCTGCCGGCCTGGAATTTGCTGTATGGGTGCAAGAAGAGGTTGGACAAAAAAAACACCTGAAACCATATATTTTCTTGACATCAAATTGCACAGAGGATCCTTGTAATCTAATGAGAATATGGCCAAACATAAAATAATCCATGAATCAGTGCATATCAGAGTTTGGTGGAGGTGCATGGATGGAGCTGCTGTACTGCAGATATTAAAAATAGTGCCTTTAAATTGCTATGTAGAGAAGCTGAATTGTGTCAAATGTTTCTCATCTGACAGATACCCAGCTCTGAATCACAGAAGAAGACTGTCTGACAGACAGCCTTCAACATTGCTGTTAGACCATCTTGGAATGAAGGCAGCTGATTGTTAAATTATTTGTTGATTACAATGATGAATTAATTGCGAGTCTTGAATGTCAGGGTGTTCTTGTTTCACTTCTATTAGAACCGGTTTGAAGGGAAGTTACACAAACAGAGAACAATTGAACATATTCCCAGCTTCATGCGTGGACATGCATGCCTTTCCTCATCAGCAGGAAATTTTTGTGACACAATCCGGTTAACTCTTGAACCTTAGAGTTTGTTTCAACATTGGTTAGCTCACCAACATCACAGCCTGCAGGTGTCGTGAGGAGATGAGTGTGGGCTGCGCTGCAGGTGTCGTGAGGAGGTGAGTGGGGGCTGCATTGCAGGTGCCGTGAGGAGGTGAGTGTGGGCTGTGTTGCAGGTGCCGTGAGGAGGTGAGTGTGGGCTGCGTTGCAGGTGTCGTGAGGAGGTGAGTGGGGGCTGCGTTGCAGGTGCCATGAGGAGGTGAGTGTGGGCTGCGTTGCAGGTGTCGTGAGGAGGTGAGTGGGGGCTGCGTTGCAGGTGCCGTGAGGAGGTGAGTGTGGGCTGCCCGTTGCAGGTGCCATGAGGAGGTGAGTGGGGGCTGCATTGCAGGTGCCGTGAGGAGGTGAGTGTGGGCTGCGTTGCAGGTGCCGTGAGGAGGTGAGTGTGGGCTGCGTTTCCTCAGTTATGACTAGGATAGCAGGGAACAGTGCCAAAAGAAGTTTAATGATCTAACTGGAGCAGGGAAGGTAAGGAGCTCAGAATGCTATAGAAGCCTTCTGCACCCAATGTTGCCAGCCCACTGGGTTGGAAAAAGCTGATTAACCTGCCAGCCCGCCTTCACATTCTTGATAGATGCAGGCCAGTTACTTCTTCAACTACTGCACAAACTTAAGGCACAAGCCTAATCCTTTTTCTATTATCTTTGCTGAGCAGAACAACACCCATGAGTGAGCTAAGGGGTGGGTGGGTGATGGGTACCTAAACCGCTGCTCTCTAATCTCACATGAACAGAAGGTGATGGAAATGCTGGGCTGCACCATTGTGGTAGCAGTAGAGGTCACCATGAAGTGTAAGAAGTGTAGGGTGGCATGGTAGCACAGTGCTTCACAGCTCCAGGGTCCCAGATTCGATTCCCGGCTTGGGCCACTGTATGTGCGGAGTCTGCATGTTCTCCCCGTGTCTGCGTGGGTTTCCTCCGGGTGCTCCAGTTTCCTCCCACAGTCCAAAGAATAGCAGGTTAGATGGATTGGCCACAATAAGTTGCCCTTAGTGTCCAAAGAGGTTGCTGGATTTGTGCACAGCCCAGGTAGTAAAACACTGGGCTCAATCTAATGGCTCCCCACCATGCCCGACTCGGGACACGATGCGGCCGGTAAATCTCACAACCCAGTTATCTGCCGCTCGAAAGATTTAATGGGATCTCACGAGTCGTTGCGATTAGACCCCACCAAAATAAGTGGGGCCTCAATTTGCATATTAAAATGTGCACTCGCCAGAATTATCCAACGTGCGGCATCTAACACCCATGCCCTGGAGACCCCAGGCAAGTGCTGGTTTGCATTGGTCTCCATAAACAGTTAGCACTAGTCCATCAAGCGATCAGGAGTCCCTGGGTGGTCAGGGTGGTACCCTGGCACCGCTGTGCCACCTGGGCACTGTGGCACTGCCACTGGTCGTGCCACCTGGGCACTGTGGCACTGCCACTGGTAGTGCCACCTGGGCACCCTGACAGTGTCTCCCAGGTGCCAGCCTGGAAGGGGCACTTGGCAGTGCCAAGGTACACTGGTGGCATTTTGTCCACACCAGGGATCTGGCTTGGAGGTGCCCTGCTCTTATGAGGTGGGGTGTGTGGAGGGGGGTGGGAAGAGGGTCAGTCACTCATCGGCGGATTGTGACATGGAGGCAGTGGGGATTGAGAGATAATAGAGCTCATTGGTGGAGGAGCTTGTTGGCCGGCATGGTAGCACAGTGGTTATCACAGTTGCTTCATAGCTTCAGGGTCCCCGGGTTTGATTCCCGACTTGGGTCACTGTCTGTGTGGAGTCTGCACTTTCACCCTGTGTCAGCGTGGGTTTCCTCCGGGCGCTCTGGTTCCCTCCCACAAGTCCTGAAAGATGTGCTATTAAAGTAATTTTGACATTCTGAAATCTCCCTCTGTGTACCCGAACAGCGCTGGAGTGTGGCGACTTGGGGCTTTTCACAGTGTTAATGTTAGCCTACCTGAGACAATAAAGATTTTTAAAAAATGGAACTGATTGCGGCCTTGGCAGGACGTTCCTCACTGAGGCCCCAAAATGAAACAGAGTCCCGTTCGACAGCAGGGTTGTTCTGGGCATTGCCAGTGCCGGGAAACACCAGGCTAACCGTGCTCGACGTGGGGATTTGTTTAATTTCCGTTAAACTGCACCCACTATCAATTTTGTTATTTTATCAGGGCAGCACAGTGGTGCAGTGGTTAGCACTGCTACCTCATGATGCTGAGGTCCCAGGTTGGATCCCGGCTCTGGGTCACTGTCCGTGTGGAGTTTGCACATTCTCCCCGTGTTTGCTTGGGTTTTGCCCCACAACCCAGGGTAGGTGGATTGGCCACGCTAAATTGGCCCTTAAATGGAAAAATGAATCGGGTACTCCAAATTTATAAGAAAAAACATTTTTTTTTTGTTATTTTATACCCTTGCAGGACCAGAAATTGAACTGGTATAAGTATAGCAATGCGATGTTAGAATCAGCAACATTCCCTGTACTGTAGCCTTCACGTATTTATAGATTTAATGTGGATATGAACAGGAACAGATTATATATACAGTATATAAATAACTTTAGATATCTAGTTACAGCATGATTGTCACAAAGCTTTCAACCAAAAAATACTTTTTCAAAAGCCGTCGTCAACCATGCATTGTCCATATCAAATGTCCACTGAAGTCTAACTGAATGCAAAGAAAAACAGGCAGCAGAGTAACACAGTGATTAGCACTGTTGTTTCATAGCGCCAGGGTCCCAGCTTCAATTCCCGGCTTGCGTCACTGTCTGAGCGGAGTCTGCACGTTCTCCCCGTGTGGGTTTCCTCCGGGTGCTTCGGTTTCCTCCCATAAGTCCTGAAAGACGTGCTGTTAGGTGAATTGGGGATTCTGAATTCTCCCTCTGTGTATCTGAACAGGCGCTGGAATGTGGCGACTAGGAGCTTTTCACAGTAAGTTCATTGCAGTGTTAATGTAAGTCTACTTGTGACAATAGGTGGGTTAGGTGGATTGGCCATGCTAAATTGCCCGTAGTGTCCTAATAAAAAAGTAAGGTTAAGGGGGGGGGGGTTGTGGGTTACGGGTATAGGGTGGATACGTGGGTTTGAGTAGGGTGATCATGGCTCGGCACAACATTGAGGGCCGAAGGGCCTGTTCTGTGCTGTACTGTTCTATAATAATAAAGATTGTTATTATAAATTGAATTTCCTATTAATCCTTCACAAATTTTCATGATGTTTATTGTGCTTCCTGTTTAGAATGCAACAAAGAATATTTTTTCACGAAACATAATGTTGCTTTGTTCTTTCAGAGGCTCAAACTAGACAATGTCTAACTGCACCACCACCAGGTTACAAAAGCAGTTATGAACCTGATAAATTTGACATTTGAACATCTACTTAATAGCTGAATGATCCAACAAGATTTTGTTTCATTACATTTACTGTAATGAATGACTAAAACACCAGTATATAAACACTAGCTTTTTAGGCAATTTATATTTTAAACTAAAGAATGGAATACCCCATTCTTAGTCTAACCAAAACACACACTTCACAGGTGTACTTTAAACTGTCCTTTACGTTGACATTAATTCAGGTGGCACTTTAGCACAGTGGTTAGCACTGTTGCTTCATGCCGCCAGTGTCCCAGGTTCGATTCCTGCTTGGTCACTGTCTGTGCAGAGTGGGCATGTTCTCCCCGTGTCTGTGTGGGTTTCCTCCGGGTGTTCCAGTTTCCTCCCACAAGTCCCGAAAGACGTGCTTGTTGGTTGAACTGGACATTCTGAAAGCTCCCTCTATGTACCTGACCAGATGCCAGAGTGTGGCGACTAGGGGATTTTCACAATAACTTAATTGCAGTGTTAATGTCGGCTACTTGTGACAATAATAAAGATTATTATTAATTTTGTCAATCAATTGAAAGCTATTCTTAGCTCCAGAGGATTTAATGTTGTTCTTTCTTTTCTAAGCCTGGTAACTTGAAATTTTAGACCTTTCTTTCAAACGGAGGTTTTATTTTCTAAGAGATGTGCTCTCACCCAGGTTGGGCAATTCTTCCAGCCTTATTTTAACTCCCTATGATTCAGAGTGCGTGTTTCTACCTATATTCCTGCATGGCGAACCAAACAGACACAGTTGGCCTCTAACTACTCTCTCTCTCCCAGATCCAGGCAAACCCCAAAACACTCTTAGTGATATTCCATAAATGCCTGTAACCTGATCATTGGGTAGGGTGCTCTTTCCAAGAGCCGGTGCAGACTCAATGGGTCGAATGGCCTCCTTCTGCACTGCAAATTCTATGAAAATTCTATGAAAAGGGTGCTTCTTAAATTCTTCCTTAAAAGCAAAAGGACAATAATATAAATACACAAGTTAAGAGTAGGCCACTCAGCACCTTGAGCCTCCTCCACCATTCAACAAGATCACGGTTGATCTGATTGTAAGCGTGAAAGGCTTAAGAAGGGGTAGAATTATTAAAGTGCATCCAGGAGAGCTTTATGAGCCAGCATGTAGAAAGTCCGACAACAGGGGACAGTACTGGATCCAATTTTAGTGAATGAAGCCAGGCAGGTGGAAGAAGTGTCAGTGGGGGAACCAAAGTGGACTGGGAGCAGCTAATTGTAGAAAAACCACTCAAAACAGTAGGAGTCATTCAAAAATGAAATCAAGAGAGTACAGGGTCAACATCTTACCGCAAAGGTAAAGAGTGGGACAAAGAAATCCAGAGAACCCTGGATGTCAAGGGATTACTGATGCCAGTACACAGCAGTGCCTTACTGATGCCAGGACACAGCAGTGCCTTACTGATGCCAGGACACAGCAGCACCCTACCAAGCACAGTACACAGCCGCACCTCACCGATACCAATACACGCAAAGTGTTAATGCTGTCATTTTCAGACTCAGGGTCACAACCAACGAGTGGGTCACCGGCGGGTGTCAGGAGGGACGTAGCCCGATTGGTCGCAATGTTCTCGATTGCACAAAGTGCCCAACGACCGGGGCTGGCTATCAAGAATGCCAGCCTCCCCACACATGCGTGTCCCCTCAATCAGAGGTAGGTGTGCACAGGCCCTAGCATGGCGGGTCAGCATACATCAGCGTGATGTTCCAGGAGTACATACTTTTTTAAAAGTCGATTAGTCTTCCCGCCATAAGCGGCAGCAATGGGCAGGTTACGTGCACGGTACACTTAATGTCACATGTTCTGGGCGTGAAATTACAGCTTCCAACAGGCGTGGGCCGCAAAGCCCGGGCGGCGAGGGCCGCAAAGCCCGGGCGGCGTGGGCCGCAAAGTCCGGGCGGCGTGGGACGCAAAGCCCAGGCAGCGAGGGCCGCAAAGCCCGGGCGGCGAGGGCCGCAAAGTCCGGGCGACGTGGGCCGCAAAGTCCGGGCGACGTGGGCCGCAAAGTCCGGACGGCGTGGGCCGCAAAGTCCGGGCGGCGTGGGCCGCAAAGTCGGGGCGGCGAGGGCCGCAAAGTCGGGGCGGCGAGGGCCGCAAAGTCCGGGCGGCGTGGGTCTTCCCCACCACCTCGGAGAAGCAGTTTTTGGAAACCAGTAGTGATTCCTGCCAGCTGATGCACGATCAATTGCACAAAGACGAGAGTTGGATACAACTGAGGCTTTATTGCTCTAAGATGTGTGGCCTCCCACAGCAGCTGCTGAAATGGCTGCAGCATGGAGGACACACAGATTTATACTCTGCCTAATGGGCGGAGCCAGAAGGCAGGGACTACCATCGTACCTGTAGTACAAGTCTTACCATACATCACCTAATATAGGTGCAACAGTGGTTTACCACACCAGCATAGCATCACAGTGGCGGGAGGGGGACGCGGGCATTTGACGACCCTGCAAGCAATGGCAGTTTATGAATATTAAAATTAATTCAAATTCACGGTAATCAGATTCACGCTGAGTCGCCGGGGGTGGGTTATGGGGGAGTTGGGGGGGTGGGGGGCGGTGGGGAAAGGCCGGGTGGAAAATCTCAAAGTCAGATCTTACCTCCACAATTCCCAATGTAACCCTCTCACGAGAGTTAGTGGCCTGACGGGATTTGCACCCCGGCGAACAGACCCTGAAAATTTTGCCCGCAGTGTGCACAAAAACAAATATAATAAAATAACTTCCGAAAAACAAAATATTGATGATCAATTTTTTTTAAAATCCTACCTTCCCCCAAACTTGTCCAACAAGCGTCGATGGACACTTACCGAGCGTGGAAATCCCTGACATATTTTTCCTTTGTTGGCTATTTTAAAAGGGGAAGGTTTCAGTTTCCCAAATGCCTTAATTACCTGAATCATCAAAAGAGTTCTTAATCGAAAGCTCTCCATGTCAAAACATAACCCTCGGACCTATCTGATGCAAATTTAATGCATAGTTGCAGATCAGGTTCTAATTAGATCAACAAATGAAAAACAAACTGATCAAATGTCTTAAATCACCCAGTCTACTGCAATGGGCATTCCCACCACACAGAATTGGCACTTCATGCTAAATTGTTCAATATTGGTTAGAAAATATTCAGTCGTAATCTATACGTAGGCCTGTAATTTTCTGTAACTTTTACTATGAGCTTCCCCAGTTATAGTAATGCAATATTCTCATTTTAATTTAACTTGAAAAGAGCTCACTCACCTATAGCTGGCCACCCAATTGGAGCCATTTCACATTCATGAGGAATGCGCAGCTGAAAATATCTTCATCTTTGGGACATTCCATTTTATGCAATGTAATAGCTCCGTCTATTTCATTAGGTTGACCCCATTCTATGAAAGGTCACGATTCCCAGTGATCAAGGAAGGAGAGTGGGAGAGGCCAGAAATTTCAACACTTTTCGCACCTGGGTTTTGCAATAGATGGTCGAACACATCAGCATTTGGCATAACTACTTTACTAAAACCGACATGCAGCAACCTTGGGAATCTGTACATATGGAATAGCATGGAAATCCAGAAGCTCCTGTCAGTGATTCTAAACTTCTCCAGTATCTGTGCTATTGAGGCAACTCTCGATATAGCAAATCAATGGGAAATCAATTGATTGCTGAGAACATCCACACTTGCGCTGTTAATCTGTAAATGAAAATGTTGAATCTTGCTGAATCAGGTATAACTGGGTTTTTAACAGCGTACTAATTCCATAATTACTGCTCAACACCCTCATTGGCTCGGAGTAGCTTATTTGGCATTTGGGGCAAATTTCTTCATCATGATACAAAAATCCCACCTTTTACAAAATAACTTGTTTTAAAAGGTTTCTTTATTTTCACTCCTTCCTTAATCCAATAATAATCATTTACTTCAAAATCTGAAAGTTGTTTTTAAAAGTATTTTTATTGAAGTTTTCCATTTTAACAAATAACACAACAACACCACAGGAATAATGCAGCTCTGCGCAAAAAAAGTCTCAACATAACGTGGACACATAATGTGGATACAGAGAGAACAGCAATATAACCGGGCAGCACGGTAGCACAGTGGTTAGCACTGTTGTTTCACAGCTCCAGGGTCCCAGGTTCGATTCCTGGCTTGGATCACTGTCTGTGTAGAGACTGCACGTTCTCCCCGTGTCTGCGTGGGTTTCATCCGGATGCTCCGGTTTCTTCCCACAACCCCGAAAGACTTTGATGGTGAATCTGACATTCTGAATTCTCCCTCTGTGTACCCGAACAGGCGCCGGAGTGTGGCGACTAGGGAATTTTCACAGTAACTTCATTGCAGTGTTAATGTGAGCCTACTTGTGACAATAAAGATTACTATTAATTGGATCAGTGCAATGATCAGACTCAATTTGGTGCCTCTATATGCACCACCAGAGAACAAAGGAGAGAAGGATAAAGCCATGAAAGATGGTGAAATGGTGGGTGGCATGGTGACGCAGTAATTACCACTGCTGTCTCACGGCGCCAAGGACCCGGGTTCGATCCCAGCCCCGGGTCACTGTCCATGTGGAGTTTTCACGCTCTCCCGAGTTTGCGTGAGTCTCACCACCACAACCCAAAGATGTGCCAGTTAGGTGAATTAGCTGTGCTAAATTGCCCCTTAATTGGAAAAATAGAATATCTCGTATGGCCCCCTCCCTGGTTGGATTGTCAACATACTGTTTCAAAAAGTGCTCCTGGACACACCTAACAAATTGCACTACATCTGAGCCCCTGTCTGTATGGGGTTCCAAGTCAATATGGGGAAGTTAACGGTGGCACAGTGGTTAGCACTGTTGCTTCACAGCACCAGGGTCACAGGTTCGCTTCCCAGCTCAGGTCACTGTCTGTGTACAGTCTGCACGTTTTCCCCGTGCCTGCGTGGGTTTCCTCCCACAAGTCCTGAAAGAAGTGCTTGTTAGGTGAATTGGACATTCTGAATTCTCCCTCTGTGTACCCGAACAGGCGCTGGAATGTGGAGACTAGGGGCTTTTCACAGTAACCTCATTGCAGTATTGATGTTAGCCTATTTGTGACACTAATAAAGATTATTATTATATCTCGGCGTCTACATTCAGTAAGGAAATCGAAGCCTACCACATCATTTGCGGCAAGACCCCCCTTCCTTTGCATCCTCAAGCATTCCCATCATCAGCAACGCCAACGGTCCTTAAATTTCTTACAGAATTCAACTGGGAACCTGTCAGGCCCTGCCGCCTTCCCTGCCTGCATCCTCCCAATCACCTCCTGCTCCCCCACCGACCCTTCCAGACCTGCTCTATCCTCCTCACCCAGCCTCGGTTACTCCAATTCATCCAGGAACTTCCTCATCTCCAGCTCTTCCCCCAGTGGCTCCGACCTATATAGATTATTATGGAACTCCTCGACTACTTTATTGATCTGCTTCAGGGCCACTACCAGCTTCCCCATCTAGTCCCGTACCTGAATTAGCTCTTTCGCTGCCGCCTCCCTCCGGAGCTGGCCGGCTAGCATCCGCCCTGCCTTCTCCTCGTGCTCGTTGACCGCCCCTCTCACCTTTCTCAACTTGTGCACCGCTTTCCATATGAATAACTGGTTGAACCTCGCCTGCAACTCCTTCTCCTTGGCCAAGAGGTGCGAATCTGGATACCCTGCGTACATCCCATCCTTCTCCAGAATCTCCTCGTCAGTATTTGCCACTCCTCTCTCTCCTCCTTGTCCACCTTAGCTTTGAGAGCATCCCAAGCTGTCTTAAGAGCTTCCCAAACCATCGACTGCAAAACCTCCTCCGTGCAATCAAACCCCATGTATTCCTCAATCACTTTTCCGATCTTATCACAAAAGCTCCGGTCCGCTAACAATCCTACGTCCATTCTCACTCTGGCCTATGGGCCACCCCTTTCTCCAAAACCACATCCAATCAATTTGGAGCAAGGTCCGAAATCATTATTGCTGAGTACTCTGACCTCCTCACCTCAGCCAATAGCACCTTCCCCATCATGAAAAACATCTATCCTCGAGTACACCTTGTGTACCGGGAAGAAAAACAAATACTCCCGTTCCCTCGGGTGTAAGAGCTTCTACGGGTCCATTTCTTCCATCTCCCTCATGGGCCCAGCCAACGTCTTCACCTATCCTGACTGGGCCAGTGAGCATGGCTGAGACCTGTTCACCCCCCAAAACCCAGCCAGCATCTTCACGAAGTTGGCCTTGGGTTCTCCACCCCCTCAGGCAGGCCCACAATTTGTAAATTCTGTCACCTCGACCAGTTCTCCAGATCCACCACCTTGGCTCTGAATCCTCCGCCACCCTCCGCAGCTCCTCATCCATCGAGGTGAACTGGTCACTGTGCTACGACAGAACTTCCTCCACCCCCTTCAACTTCTCTATTTGCTTCCGTACCTCGGCCAATGTCTTCGACATTGCCACCTTCACTGGGGCCGTCACCTCCTCCACCGACTCCTTCATCGTAGCCATCATCTCCTTTTTTAGCACCTCCACATGCTTAGCGAACTGCCTCACGAATTCTCCTGCCACCGCCTCGCTCCGAGCTTCCACTGTGAGGGAAGAGGCCTTGCCCAGCGATCCAGCCTCCGCTCTCTTCCATGCTGCAGGGCTGACCCGTTCACTCAACAGCAAACATTTGCTCGCCTCCTTCTTCCAAGCGGCTTTCTTCTCGGTCTTAGACATTCCCCACCTTCCTAATGCTTTCCTGCACCAGCTTATTCAAAAACTGCCCCTGAAACTGAGCATTAAAATCGAAAAACCCACAGCCGCAAGCAGGAGCCACCCAACATGCAACTTCTACCTACATGCTGCCACCAGAGGTCCGCATGGTACGAATTCTATGGTTCTATGGAAACCATTATATAAGACCACTTGGCGGAGGGTGCCTAACTTCCTGACCAGGCCTACTCTCAAGCTGAAGAACGTTCCAACAATGCAGACTCTCACTTCAATAAATCGAACAAGGATTAACCAACAACACCCCAGGCTTGGACCACCACTCATTTTCCCCTCTAAATATGCCAGCTACAAAAAAGAATCAGAAGGAACCCAGTCCTCTCCCGGATACATGATTTGCCTAGGCCTTCGAAGGAGACAAATACAGATTCTCAAAATGCAAAGCAACAAAAAAAATGAAAACCCTTTACAATTAGTTCTAACTGGTGCCACCCTCAATCCAAGTGAGGACTTATCTAACCCTATCCCCAACCGCCACACCAACCATCCACCCATCACCCTACTGTAGCTCCATTCATCTTCACTATAAACGGTAAGGGTTGTCGAAAATGCACTCGCTTCTTATGAATGCAAGGAACACAGCACATAAAAAAGGGACAAGACCGTGCACAAATCAGATATCACTTTACCGATTCAATATGGTTTTTGCTAAAACAGGATAACAAGCGGCCTTTGCCCTCGTGCTGAAAAATCGCATGCACTTGTCAGGAGAAAAGGCAACAACATAAAATCAATAGCATAATCACAGGCGAATAACATTCAGAATTATTGATGAACTGCAGGATAATAACACCATCTATGTCACTTTAAAAGGACAAGGCCTTGACAGGATCGCTGAACAACTCTCAGCAGTGGGGGCAGCACGGTAGCACAGTGGCTAGCACCGTGGCTTCACAGCACCAGAGTCCCCGGTTAGATTCCACGCTGGGTCACTGTCTGACAGTCTGTGACTGTCTGTCACGTTCTCCCCGTGTCTGTGTGGGTTTCCTCCGGATGCTCCAGTTTCCTCCCACAGTCCGAGGACGTGCAGGTTAGGTGGATTGACCATTCTAAATTGCCCTCAGTATCCAAAATGGTTAGTAGGGATTATTCGGTTACGGGGATAGGGTGGAAGTGAGGGCTTAAGTGGGTTGGTGCAGACTCGATGGGCCAAATGGCCTCCTTCTGCACTGTATGTTCTATATTCTATTTCTCAAGAGTTCCATCGAATGAAGCACCTTCACCTCCACCAAGCCATTGCCCTGACGATACGGAACCTAGAACTCGACCGGGAATGGGGGGATGACTTGACATGACCAGACACCTCTAACCCATCACAATTAGCCTAGAGGACAGGATAACATAAGACTAGTGGTCGGGTCTTCAATTGACCCCAGGCCTCAAAGATCGGATAGAATGTGCTCCATCGAACCTGACGCGCCTAGACTCCAGATCAAGATTACAAAAGCATGGCAGTCAGGAACCCACCTCCAACTCCTCACAAGAGACCGGGCTCATGAACACTCCTTGTCCGGCCCCTACTCCCCAAGTTGGTTGGGATGGATGACACATCATGCAGCAGGATTTCAAGGACCAGAGCTGAGCCCCCACTAGGGAGATTGCTTTGGCAAATACCAGGTTTATCTCCTGTGCATCCACTATTCTCTCAAGGATACTTTGCAGTTCATCAGAGTGAGCACCAAACTTCTGCAGCATGGAGCCGACGTCACCATCCAAAACACTATTCGCAATGGCAGCCATCATCCCGATGCAAACATCACCACCAAGGTGTAGGCCCATTTTCCAGCAAATCCGCCACTGCAAGCTGGGCTTCACCCCAGTCACCTCTGACCACCTCAATCAAACGAAGATTTGCTCTGAATTTAAAAAAAAAAATTTAGAGCACCCAATTCATTTTTTTTTCCAATTAAGGGGCAATTTGGCGTGGCCAATCCACCTAGCCTGCACATCTTTGGGTTGTGGGGTAAAACCCACGCAAACACAGGGAGAATGTGCAAACTCCACACCGACAGTGACCCAGAGCCGGGAATTCTTGGAAGAAATAACATGCGCTGTGGATAAACGGGAACAAGGGGTGTACTCTACTTAGATTTACAGAAAGCATTTGATAAGCTGCCATACCAAAGGTTAGTGTGGAAAATAAAAGCTCATAACTGTTGGTGGAATGGGGAGAAGATTGGTGAGCTAACAGGAAATAAAGCAGGCAAAAATATGTCATTTCCTGGTTGGCCAGATATAGTGATATGACACAGGGATCAGAGCTGGGGCCTCAACTTTTATAATTTATATAAATGACTTGGAGGAAGGAACCAAAGAATTGGGGCGCGATCTAACAAAATAAAAGCATCTGTTCTGGGCGGGATTAGCGACACCGAAAACGACCCCACTATCTAATGGAACATTGTTTTTCCTTCGTGCCCCGGAGGGGAACACCCCTCTCGAGGCCGCAGTCAGCGTTATTTCCAGCATTGAGGAGCTCCGGCCAGTGTCCTGATGCAACCCCTGGGCCCCCCAATTCACCTTTAAGGGGGTCATCGCCCCCCCCCCCCCCTCACACAGGCAGGGCACCTCCCGGGTCTTACCCCAGTGCTGGCATAATGCTAGCCTGGAACCATAGCAGTACCCTGGCCAGCTTGGCAGTGCCAGGGTGGCACTCGTGGCACTGCCAGGCTGCCAGACTGGCAATGCCAAGGTGCCTGGGTGGCTACAATACTACAATGCCACCCTGCTCAGAGACCTACCACCCAGGGACCTCCGATTCGCCAAGGTTCCTTAGACAGCACCTTCCAAACCCATGCCACTACCATCTAGAAGGACAAGTGCAACAGATACCTGGCAATCCCACCACATGGAGGTTCCCGTCCAAGTCATTCACCACTCTTGACTTGGGAACGATATCGGCGTTCCTTCACTGTCACAAAATCTTTGAACTCCCTCCCTAACAGCACGGTGGGTTTACCTACACCTCAGCGACTACTACGGTTCAAGAAAGCAGCTCACCATCACTTTCTGAAGGGCAACTAGGGATGGGCAATAAATGCTGGCGTAACCGGCGACACCCAAAACCCATAAAATAATTCTTAAAAAAGGTTTATTAAAGTAATTCCTGTAATGGGCAGGTTGCCTTGTGAGGAAAGGGTGCACAGGCAAGGCTTACATCCATGGAGTTCAGAAGAATAAGAGGTGACTTGATTGATGCATGTAATATCCAGAGGGGACTTGGCAAGATGGATTGTGCAAAGGGTGTTTCCTCGTGTGGTTGTATCTAGAACTAGGGGGTCACTGTTGAAAAATAAGGAGTCTCCCATTTAAGATAGAGATGAAGATAATTGATTTGTAGCAGAGTGTTATGAGTCTTTGGAACTCTCTTTTTCAAAAGATGGTAGAAGCAGAGTCCTTGAATATTGTTAAGGCAGAGGTAGATAGATTCTTGAGAAGCGAGGGGGTGAAAACCTATCGGGTGTAGGCAGGAAGGTGGAGTTGAGATTATATTCGGATCAGCCATGATTTTATCAAATGGCAGAGTTGGCTTGGGGAGCCGAGTGCCCCACTCCTGCTCCTAATTTGCATGTTCAGAATGCAGGCCAACATTTCAACTCGGTCAAATTCTTTTGAAGGCAAGTAAATATTTTGAGCAAGTAGATCTAAATCCTTTCCAACAACCATCATCCCTCATGGTACACACACGTACGTGCTTTTCTCAGTCTCTGATGCCTCATTAGGATTCAGTTTTTAAATTACATTTCGAAAGGTTTCTCCAATAAAGTCTAAAAAACACACCCGTCAGCATTAAAAAAAAATGAATTGAGCTTCAAACCTGGAACTTTCATGTCAGAATACTTCACTAATACTGTTGTGTCATATCAGAAAATTGTTGTCTGACTTGAAGGGTCACTGTGCTGCAGATCTGAAAACAGCTTACATGCTTTTAAAACCTCCACCCACTCATTCTACACGTCCTTTACTCAATTTAACTTAAAACAATCCTGTGTTTGGGAGAGAAGGGAGGGGAATTAAAAAGTGGAGTAGATGGTGAAAGGAGGTCCAAGACTGTTGGTGTTTGATGAATGCCACAGACCAGAAGGGATTCTTTCGAAGGGACTTGTAGTTTGAAGGAAAGACGTTGACCCTGGTGGTGAAAAGAAAAACTATATCGAGGAAAAGGAAAGAGAGAGGAGTCTCAGGCAGCAATTTACGAAATGAGAAATTGTTGCATCCGGAGCTGCCGAGAGAGGGAAGGTTGGTGTGTGACTGAACAGATTATTTTTTTAAAAAAGGAAGAGGGATGAAAGGTACCTTTCTGTGCAACAGGCCAAGGAATTCCAAGTCCCAGAGGTTGGGGTGTAATTTTTTTTTTTTGGGTGGGGGTGTTGCTGACGGCTGGGAGAATTCTCCCGGCGAGGGGATGGGAATAAATAACCGTCGGCCAGAATAAAGCGGGTGGGGCCGCCGTTGCCCCGGGCGACGGGGGCCCAGGCCGGGCCCGGTGAGGGCGGCCAGGCCTGGGACTGGCACGGCGGAGGGGAGGCAGGAAAGGGTTTATTTTCCCCCCCTTGCCGGCGGCCTGACTGCGGCTTCCTGGTGTGTGCGGGCCGGGGGGAGCCGAGCAGCGGCCTCCCTCCTCCCCCCTCAAACCCCAACAAATCTCCCTCAGTCCCGCCCGGAGACGGAGACGCACCTGGCCCCCCCCCCTCAGGTAAACGCACCTGGGCCCCCCCTCAGATAAACGCACCTGGGGCCCCCCTCAGGTAAACGCACCTGGGCCCCCCCTCAGATAAACGCACCTGGGGCCCCCCTCAGGTAAACGCACACCTGTACCCCCGGCCGATAGTCCGCCTTCGTCAGGACATCAAACAGGTAATCGCGGCTGGAGGGAAGGATTAAACCCATCTCCACGTCTTCAAAGCCTTTAAATGCTTCACCTAAACCCCGGCGGGGGGATGCTGCTGCTGCTGCTGCTCGAGGTGAAACATGGAGGGATTTAAAACCCCCGTTTGGGAGTTGCCCTGGCGTTTAATCATTAACCAGGAAGGACAGGACCGGCATGTTTTATCTTTTGACGGAGGCAAGGTTGAGCGACCGGAGCCCGGGCGGGGCAGGTGAATCAGCATCAAGCAAGATTACATCTGGATTTGTGGACAAAATAGAGGTGGATGGGAGGGAGGTGGAGGGGAAGGGAGTGGAGGTGGAGGGGAAGGGAGTGGAGGTGGAGGGGAAGGGAGTGGAGGTGGAGGGAGTGGAGGTGGAGGGGATGGGAGTGGAGGTGGAGGGGATGGGATGGGAGTGGAGGTGGAGGTGGAGGTAGAGGTAGAGGGGATGGAGGTGGAGGTGGAGGTGGATGGGAGGGGAGGTGGATGGGAGTGGAGGCGGAGTGGAGGCAGAGGCGGATGGGAGTGGAGGCAGAGGCGGATGGGAGTGGAGGCAGAGGGGAGTGGAGGCGGAGGGGAGGGGGAGTGGAGGCGGAGGGGAGGGGGAGTGGAGGCGGAGGGGAGGGGGAGTGGAGGCGGAGGGGAGGGGGAGGGGGAGTGGAGGCGGAGGGGAGGGGGAGTGGAGGCGGAGGGGAGGGGGAGTGGAGGCGGAGGGGAGGGGGAGTGGAGGCGGAGGGGGAGGGGGAGTGGAGGCGGAGGGGAGGGGGAGGGGAGGGGGAGGGGGAGTGGAGGCGGAGGGGAGTGGAGGCGGAGGCGGATGGGAGTGGAGGCGGAGGCGGATGGGAGTGGAGGCGGAGGCGATGGGAGTGGAGGCGGAGGGGATGGGAGTGGAGGCGGAGGGGATATTTCCACTAGTGGGAGAGATTGGACCCCAAGGGCACGGCCTCGGACTGAAGGGACTATCCTTTAAAATCGAGGTGAGGAGGAAAATCTCCGGCCGAAAGTGGTGAATCCCTGGAACCCACTGCCGCAGAAGGCTGTGGAGACCAAATCACGGAGCGTCTTTGTGACAGAGGTCGATAGGTTCATGATCAATAAGGGGACCAGGGGTTATGGGAAGAAAGCAGGAGACTGGGGGGATGTGAAACATATCAGCCATGATTGAATGCGGATCAGACTTGATGGGCCGGGTGGCCTAAATCTGCTCCTATGTCTTGTGGCCTAAAACACTGTAGTGTGGATGGTTGGAGGGATTTGATGTGATTTATTGTCACATGTACTGAGGTACAGTGAAAAGTATTGTTCTGCGTACAGTCCAGACAGATCGTTCCATACATGAAAAAACATAGGACATACATACATACACAATGTAAAGACACAGACACAGGCATTAGGTGAAGCATACAGAGTGTATTACTACTCAGTAGAAAAGATGTTTGAAGAGATCTGGTAACAGCAGGGAAAAAGCTGTTTTTGAATTTGTTAGTGTGTTCTTAGACTTTTGTATTTCCTATCTGATGGAAGAGGTTGGTAGAGAGAATAACCCAAGGCAGCGGGAGGTGTGGCCAGAGTCAATGGATGGGAGTCGGTTTCACATGATGGACTGGGTTGTGTTCACGACTCTCTGTAGTTTCTTACGGTCTTGGGCCGAGTAGTTGCCATAACCAGGCTGTGATGCAGCCAGATAGGATGCTTTCTTTGGTTGGTCTTTAAAAATTAGTAAGAGTCAATGTGGACATGCCGAATTTCCTTAGGCACTGTTGTGCTTCCTTGGTCATAGCGTCAACATGGATGGACCAGGACAGATTGTTGGATGACTCTTTGTCAAAGCTGGTCAAAACTGTTGTGGGTTTTCTTGTATAGCGCAATGCATCATCTCTACAACTGTACTATTAGAAATTACTCTAACCAGGCTGCTGATCTTATGGTACAACATCAAATGGGAAGTAGGAAAAGGGAGTGGCAGCTTGTAGGCGGCTGTTACAGTTAAAAAGAAATGCAACTTCTCCTTAACATTTCATTGACTGTCTACAAATTACCTTTTCAAGTCCTCGTTCAATGAGATGCTGGTATGGTAATGTAGTTACTGTATTGGCAGCTTAGCTTGGTAGACTCAGTCTAACAATAGGATAAGAGTATTTACACTATTCAATCTCTGAAAGCAAGATTCTAATGAAACCCAGTTGAATGGGAGGAAGATCTTTTCACTTAATTGTTCAGGTAAGTGAATTGAATTTAGACATTTTAACCCCATTTCAGGTAGACTTAAGTCCATTGTATTAAACTTTTTGTCACTGCGCCGTAAGAGAAGATCCCTTTCTGGGGTTATGAGCACATTTCTGGAATGGAAAACTACTTTGAACAGATTTTAAAGTTTTCTGTTTTCATGTCTTACTCTACATTTCGTGTAGGGTGAAAATTGCTGTTCTGTTGTAAGAGGCATGTCTCAAGATTGCTGGAAATCTAGGTAACCTATAGTTGACGTGTCTTTAACTTGAAGGATATTAAATAGTAACAGGAATTTAGTTGTGTTTCTTGAGCCACACTTGGCTTTTCCTAAGCGTGCAAAGATCTGAAGAATTAACATTTTTCCATCTGATTACTGTTAGCTGAAGGAGTACCACTCTGATTTCTTTGACATTTATAAATTGTGCCACTTAATATAATCTGACCTTTTAACACCCTGTCAGCAGGTATTGGGAGTGCAGTAGTTTGTAAATTGATAGTCTAGTGCAAATTAAATTTGTTATGTGTGTCTCTTCTTACTAGGTCTACCCTGCTTAATTTTCTCATTTAGTCTGACTTGCACACAGAAAGTTGGTTAGACATACAGGAACCAGAACTCCTGAGATACTGACAGCTTTTGAAGTCTCGATTATTTTATCTAACTGAATCTCCAGGACATCGGTGTAACCGTTTAACTCCTACCAATCAATATTCAGGTAACATATTAACACATTTACGTTTTAGCATAACAAAACCGATGCAAAGATTAAAAATATTAAATTTTCTCTTGTTTTCTGTCCTTTCCTAGTACCCCCCACCCCCCCCTTAAAAATATTGCCATTTAAACCCTAGGATTGGTAGCTCAAACCAATATCGGCTAACAATGTTGATCACTAACTTTTAATGAGATTTGCTTTGGATTTTTGTGGCCTGCTTTGTCTATCTGAATAAGGCACCACTTCCTCCCTCCGTTTACATTTTGACGCAATTTATTAAAGTTACTGTAATAAAGAGGAAAAACTGGTGGCTTTAATGAATTTTTGTGTGCACTGATTCATGTAGTTGATACCCAAAAAACAGTTCTGAATTCGGAATGGAATCTTTGTGTCATCTTAACTCTATCAATTTAAATTTTGCGTGAAAGATATTTGGAGGTCCCAGATTTTAAGAAATAGCACAAAGGTATTCCTTGTACTGCAGTACACTTAATCGCTTGCTTTTTAAATTTTTTAAAATTCTCTTTCACATTTTCTCCCAAATTTACACCCAACAATAAACAATAATCAGTAACAAATGTAATGTCAATCCCCATATCAATAACAATGATCCCATCTTCCCACCAAACCCCAGTCTCTTGCTTGTTTAAAAAAGTAGGACCCTTATCCTGATCGCTTATCAGAATGTTGAAGAGCTTGAAATACTGAGTTAATAATAATCTCTTATTGTCGCAAGTAGGCTTCAATGAAGTTACTGTGAAAACCCCTAGTCGCCACATTCCGGCGCCTGTTCGGGGAGGCCAGTACGGGAATTGAACCCGCGCTGTTGGCATTGTTCTGCATTACAAGCCAGCTGTTTAGTCCACTGTGCTAAACCAGCCCCATTATAATGCCTGCATGTCACTCCTTGATTAGGAGGCAGAGCTCCTTTTGAGTTTGGAATTTAAATATATTAAGTGCATTTCCATTGTGCACTGTGGCAGAAGTGTCACCAAGACAGAATAAAATATTTATTTTTTATGGAATGCAAAAATCTCACGAAAATAAATTATAATTTATGAATAGGAAGAGGTACAGAGAAGCAATACTTAAATTAGAAAAAAACAAGTAATTTCCACAAAATGCCGTTGATATACCAAAGTTTGCATTTAATGGTGCTAATCCACCATATGTTCTAAAACGAATTTATAAAGTCAACATTCAATTTACTGACTTCTAACCCCCATCCACAGATTCCAGCTTCAGGAAGTTGAAGCTCTGTCCTCGGATAATCTCCAAAGCTGCTTAACTCCCCATAACAAAATGCATTAGGCTGGATTTTGCATTAAGCATCGCTGTTACGACACAATAAATTGGCAGCAGCTTCCAGAGGATGCACAAGTTAAGGTCTAAGTACCTTACCCCTTACAATATGCGTTATAGCAACCTCACCAATAGACTCTGTTGAACTAAGGATGTGAAGCTGCAGTACTTGGTCATTAAATATGGCAGGAAAAAAAGGACTAGTGCGTTTGTGTATCAGTGAATTTTTAATAGAATAATGTCAATCAGCTGCTACCACTTAAAACATATTACAAGTGTGGGATCTCATTTCCTCAGAATTGAATTAGTGTTGGAAGTTTGAAAATGCCTTTTCCCTGTTTCCCTCTCCTTAATCCCATTTTTCTTTCTCTCCATTACTTCCCTTTCTTGTACATGATCTAGATCTAAATTGTACTTCTGTTTTACACTCTGCATGTGTTTGTGAGGAATTCTTTAATCTGGTCGAAAAACCATGGTATTTCTTGATTTGCTCAGACATGCCACAGGTTCCTTGTGTAGGGTGCCATGCTAGCTCAGCTGCCTGATGACTGACAGAAAGTAGCTGCCCAAGCCTGTGAAAACTAAGCGGAAAGCTGTCAGCCAAGTGAACATCAAACTCTGTTTCTTGCCAACTGCTGGATTTGGGCTGTCATGCAGCATTGCATAGCACCGATTAACATGAGTTTCCTTTCTTCCACCACCTTTAACCATTGGAGAATGGATCATGTTTAAAGGACACATTGTTCACTTTCTCTCGCCCTGCTCTTGCCAATTCAAATGTTGAATCCAATCTGCAGGAACAGTGCAAATTTTAGAATCTAAGTCGGCAGGTGTTCTTCCTATTTATTCAGTCAAGCCTTTGGGCACAAATGAATCTGTTCTAAACTATATGGGAAGGGTCCTGTTATGCTAAAGGTGCTATATAAATGCAAGCTGATATGTGTTAAATCTGTTATAATTCGCTACTCATGTACTGAGCAAAGGAGAAATCTTCAGCCAGTCTTTACTGAAGAAAGATTTATTCACACAACCCAGAGAGCACCGGCATAGACTCCCTTTTATCTGTTTCCCTCTCCACGTGTGCGCACACACAGGGTGGAAAGCTTGTTTTTATATGTTTAGAAATTATGCCCTAACATTTCCCCAATTAGTAACAGCAGCTATCACTTACAACTAGAGCACGATGCACTTGTTTGTGACAGGATCGCAACATGAACAAAATCAAGCGAAATTATGGCTGGGACTGCAGGTGTGCTGGGTGATTGAGAGCTGGAATGGAAAGATTTCCCCTTTCCTTTCAGTGCAGCCGATTTGTTAAAAATGTTCATGCGTCAGCTGCTGTTGCTGCTTTTATACCAGTGGAGAAGCCGCGGAGGCACAAGGTCTTTTCTCCCAGGTTGTTGGCAGCAGTGCCTGAGCGAGGCACTTCACTTCGGGGAGGGGAGGGGGGACGGGGGGGGGGGGGGGGGGGGGGGGCGTTGACGACCCTGGCTTATAAACTGGGGTTCTGCTGCACTCCCCGGTTAAGTTGCAACGGCAGGATGTTTGCAGCTCTGAGGAGATTTCCAATGCTTGCTTCCCTGAACCCCTGCTGATTTTTGGCCTTTCAATAGCCGGTGCGTTACCTTGTTTGCGGTTGCTTGCTAAATCACTTTCTCAAAGTCATTTTGGATTTTTTGGCCTGTGGTTTTCTGACATGTATTGTAACCCTTTTGTTACAGTTACATAACCGCTTTCCAATCATTTGCCATGTTTTCCAAACTAAATTAACGTATCAAGATATTTAAAATTTCTCTTGTCCTCTCTCTTTTTTAAGAGTATGTATGTTGTCTGAATTGGGCACTTTATCTTTGTTGTCATTTGTATATTTTGCCATTTCTGAAAGTTTAATATTTAATTAGAGTAACTTTTTTCCCACCTGCTTTAAAAAAAAAACGATGGATGTGATGTGTTTATTTTATAACTGCTTTTTGTTTCCCAATCCCTGATTGTTTTACTTGAACCAATGCTTGTCTCCAAATATATAATTATTTTACAAGCTTTTCATTGCATCTGTCTACATTCCTAATATTTATTAGTATTTTTGGATGGATGGATGGATGGATTTGTTTATTGTCACGTGTACCGAGGTACAGTGAAAAGTATTTTTCTGCAAGCTGCTCAACAGATCATTCAGTACATGGGAAGAAAAGGGAATTAAACAAAATACAAGAAAATAGATAATAGGGCAACACAAGATATACAATGTAGCTTTAGAATTAATTTTTAAAAGATTAGAACGAGTGTAAGTTAAGTAAAAAGTGGATCTGTTGGGGAGAGCTTGCAGAGAGTCGCCTCACTCCGGCGCCATCTTGACTTTTTAAAAACTGTGCACTTATTCTTAATATTTCCCTACATTTTTTACATTTTCTCCCTGTATCTGTGTGGGTCTCCCCACACAGCCCAAAGATATGCAGGGTAGGTGGATTGGCCACGCTAAATTGCCCCTTTATTGGACGAAAAAAATATTTCCTCACATTTGTTTTTACCATGTTGTCTGCTTTCATTTTATCTGGCTGCTATGCTAGTCTGAATTGTTCTTTTACCAGGTCCCTCAGTATTTTTTGTTAAAGCTGTAGATCTGTGGGCAGCACAGTGAGCCCTGCAGCCTCACGGCGCTGAGGTCCCAGGTTCGATCTCGGCTCTGGGTCACTGTCCGTTTGGAGTTTGCACATTCTCCCCGTGTTTGCGTGGGTTTCACTCTCACAACCCAAAGATGTGCAGCCTAGGTGAATTGGCCACGCTAAATTGCCCCTGAATTGGAAAAAAAATGAATTGGGTACTCTAAATTAAAAAAAAAAGCTGTAGATCCATGGTTGGATTGCACACACTTTTGTTTTAGAATATTCATTGCATTTTCTTTCCAGCTGTCCTTCTCAAAATATAAGGTGATCAGAGAGATTTGATTTGGGCTGAAGCTCAGTTTTGAACTGTGAAAATAAAAATGAACTGAGTTATGTACTTTGGGTTATTGCATTTTTTAAAAATGACCTAGCTTTACATGGAATATTTACCAATTTTCTATTTTCTTACAGAGCTCCTCCAGTTGTCATGGCTTCCCTTGATTGGCTGATTGTCGCTATAGCTAGTTTCATTGTGTTTCAAATTATGTTCCAATATTTAAGTGCAAGGATATCTGTATTTTTCTGCAAGGGTTATCGAACATTAACTGACATTCAGAAGACTGAATGGAACTCCAGGTATTCACTGTGATATTATTTGTGGGAAATATACAGCATGGGAATAGATGAATTCGAACAAAGGCACATTTGTAGCCTTATCTGCGGTATACATATGCATTAGGAGCAGAAGAAAGCAATTCAGCCCTTCAGATCATGGCTGATCTCTTCCTGGTCTCAGATCCATTTCCCTGCCTGTTCCCCATATCCCTTTAACCTGTTTTTCAAATCAGAAATATATCTATCTCCTTGAAACCATTTAATGATTTCAGACTCCACCACACTATGGGTCAGCAAGTTCCACAAATTCACCACCCTCTGCGAGAAGTAATTCCTCCTCATTGGCACAACATCGTGGGCCGAAGGGCCTGTACTGTGCTGTGCTGTACTATGTTCTATCTCAGTTTTAAATCTACTGCCTCTCAACCTATATGTGTGGCCTCTCCTATGTGTGGCCTCTCCTATGTGTGGCCTCTCCTATGTGTGGCCTCTCCTATGTGTGGCCTCTCCTATGTGTGACCTCTCCTATGTGTGACCTCTCATTCTAGATTGCCTCACAAGGAACATTTGGTCTACAATTTTTTTTGTTAAACCTAATTTTCTTTGTTAAACCTACCTTCCTTAAGAATTCCCTGCAGTACACCAGCTCCAGGTATCCAAGCAAGTGGTCTGATGACTTGTTTGTCGACCCTGTGAGTACTTCTATGTACACCACCAGTTGCAGGTCTGTGCGTAAGGTGGATGACTGTTTAATTTGTTCCCCTGGTCTGACATAATGACTAGCATCGGGGCTCCTTGATGATAAATTTATTTTCTGCCTAGTCTTTTAAAAATGGGACAGATTTTCTGATGTATAATGTCTCCCTGGCCAACTTTATTTACTAATTTGCTTTAAAGGTATAATAAAGAATATCTAATGAACAGCAATTTCAAAGGCGGAGTTGCATAATGGTACAACCAGACATATTCTTAAATCCAAGCTTAGTTTAATAGTCGGACGACCTACATATAATATATATGCATTTTTCATAAAGTCTTTGATCCCTAAAATTCATAATGGGTAAAGAATAGAAATAAAACAAAGTTTGTTTAGCTTTTAACATTTTTATTTCTGGGATGTTCATTATGCTGACCAAGACTGTGTTTGTCGTTCCATCCCTAAATAACCTTGTTTACAGCTGAGTGTCTTCCTGATTATTTCAGAAGCAATTTAGAGTTAACTGTATGGTGTGAATTGGAGTCATTTGTACGATCACGGCGCCACACATCAACCGCCTATTGGAGTCATTTGTAGGTCAGACTGTGGTAGGTTCCTACCCCTGAGGGAGACCAGAAAACTAGTTGGGTTTTACAAAACATCTGACTTGTTATGGACATTTTTCATGGCGCTAATGCACAAGTGGTTAGGTTTAATGAATTTGGTTTTGTCTTCCATGGTGGGCTTTCAAGTCATGACCTCTAGGTTGCTCGTTCAATAACACAAACACTGTACCCACTGTTAATGCTTAATTACATGAGCTATACTAAAAATCTGAAGGGAACAGTGCAAGGAACTCTTGTTTATTTAGCGGAGATATGCATCCTAAACAAAAGAAAACAGAGCACTTTAACAGGCACTGGTTTTCTAATTGAATGTTCATGATTTAATTATTATTATATCTATCTGATTATATACAGAAGTTCATATGCAGATGATCATGTGAAGAATTCCCACTGTACGATATGTAGTATGGAAACTGCTATAGGGATCAGAGCTAGAAAATGCGTGGTGTTTATTTCAGAGTTGGATGTTCCCTTCTCAGGATTGTGAAGTCTTTTGAGAAGTTTTAGATTGTCCCCTTTGACCGGGAAAGTAGACTTCCCTTGTTGATATTTTGAGCTTCCAACAAGTACGTGATTCTATCTTTGAGGCACAGCATTAGTTATTGCATATGGCTCTGCACTTAGTACTTCTATTTTAGTACGCAGAGAGGGTTAAGTGCCAGTGTATTTATTTGTGCTCATCAAGTAGTTCATGGGGAGAACGTGCAGACTCCGCACAGACAGTGATCCAGCAGGGAATCAAACCTGGGACCCTGGCGCTGTGAAGCCACAGTGCTATACACTTCTGCTACCGTGCTGCTCCGGTTTCCTCCCACAAGTCCCGAAAGACGTGTTGTTAGGTAATTTGGACATTCTGAATTCTCCCTCTGTGTACCAGAACAGGTGCCGGAATGTGGCGACTAGGGGATTTTCACAGTAACTTCATTGCAGTGTTAATGTAAGCCTACTTGTGACAATAAAGATTATTGTTATAAAGGAATAGTGGTTGAGGTAGATAGGATTGACACATCTTAAGGGGAGAATTAATACATGTGTAAGTGAGAATGAATATAGGGTGAGAGGTGGCAATTGATAATTAGAATAGTAGGAGGATGCTTGTGTGGAGTACAAAATTAAAATGTTAAAATTAGGGGTTACCCCCTTTAGGTTAGTGATGAGGAGAATTGTTTTTCTTTTGAGGATTGTGCCACTTTGAAACTCTTTGCCTCAGAAGGCGGTAGAGTTGGGCATCATTGAATACTTTAAGGTGGAGGTAGATAGATTTCTGGCAAGAAAATCGAGGTTATCGGGGGTAAATGGGAATGTGGAATTTGCAACACAAACCGATCAGCTGTGACCTTGTTGAATGGTGGACCAGGCTCAAAAGGACTGAATGACCTTCTTTTGCTCCTATTTCATATGTTCGCAAACTGAATGTTTCCATGCTATGCATTGATTTTATGTTTTACTCACATTTTAAAGAAAATTTCTTACTTACAAAATTAAGGGTTAGGAACCCTCTGCTGGCCTAATTTTGCAGAGATTATTAATGAATTTGTTGTATTGGTATATGTGATTTCATGAATGATAGATGAAATGTATCTTGCTATACTGCTTGTGGTCCGTACAACTTACAACAATGATGCACAAATATATGTTTTTATTATTTCTTTAGGGTGGTGTCCACATTCCATGCTCTGGTGGTTGGGCTATTGTGTCTGTACTTGTTGTGGTTTGATGATGCTGTTAATGCTGATCCTATCTGGTAAGACACCTTGTCTGCCTAGTTAAGTTAAACTAGACCTGGCTATTTTGGCCTCTATTTCAGTGATTAGGAAATGTGTTGTAAAGTGAAGCACCTTTTAATGGAAACACACTTTTTGTCTGTATTTTTGCCCGATTGTCATTAAATAACCAGCATGATGCCTCCCATTGCGATGTTCCTGCTGTTATGATCCCTGTAGAGACAGATAACTTACTTAATGAATTTCCCAGCAACTGAAGGAAATGACTGAAGATTTCACATTTTAAGACTTTTAATTAACAAATTATATCAACATGGATCAAACATTACTTAACATAACGAAAAGATATTTTGTACTAACTAACCAGTGCAGTCGAACTGTGAGTTGCAATCCCTTTTTTCTGTGCACCAGATATGGTAGATATGCACCATTCCAAGAAAAAGTCCAAAGTTACTCCTGCCTCCCCAGTAGGTTCACGTCTCTCTGCCACACCAGGTCGAAGCTTCCAGGATCCTCCAAAGGTTGTTCCACTCCTCCTGTGTCTCCCATATCTGATTTTCACCAGCAAGGCATACTTGTTGACTCATTGTTCCATAAATCGCAACGTCATGGGGATCTGTCCCCTTCCTTTTGAACATAACTTGAGCCCACATGGCATTCTAGTTGGCTGTTAACATGAAAACAGTCCTTCTCCGCCCCTCACAGCAGCACCTTTGCTTCGCCACGCAGCATTATCTGCTTTGTGCCATGCTCCCTCCCTTGCACTCCCATCGTACCCATAGCTTCAAAGCAAAATGACCGAGAAAGAAAACAAGTACCCTGGAATTAAACTGACAATTGACTAACCCTTACTGTGCAAATTAAACTCTTCTCCACACCTGGCCAGAATAGATAGTCGGAACGTAACGTTTATTTGGGGTGGCCCGGGGCACAGTGGTCAACACCGCTGCACCACAGCGCCAGGGACCCGGGTTCAATTCTGGCTTTGCACTGTCTGTGCGGAGTCTGCACGTTCTCTCCGTGTCTGCATGGGTTTCCTCCGGGTGCTCCAGTTTCCTCCCATAGTCCAAAATGTGCACGTTAGGTGGATTGGTCATGCTAAGTTGCCCCTTATTGTCCAAAGATGCGCAGGTTAGATGGGGTTTCAGGGATAGGGTGGGGGAGTGGGCTTCGGTGGGGTGCTCTTTAGGAGGGTCAGTGCAGGCACAACGGGCCGTATGGCTCCCTGTTGCTTTCTTGAACTGCTGCTGTCCATATGGCATAGGTACACCCACAGTGCTATTGGGGAGGAGATTCCAGGAATTTGATATAGCAACATTGAAGGAAAGGTGATATATTTCCAGTCAGGATGGTGTATGGCTTGGAGGGGAGCCTCCAGTGGTGGTGTTCCCTTGGATCTGCTGCCCTTGCCCTTTTAGATTTTAGCAGTTGTGGGTTTGGAAGGTGTTGTCTAGGGAGCCTTGGTGAGTACATAAAAAGCAAGAGGTTGGCCCACTGAAGGATAGGCAAAGGAATCTATGCGTGGAGCCAGAGGAAATGGGCGAGATACTAAATGAATACTTTGCATCAGTATTCACCAAAGAGAAGGAATTGGTGGATGTTGAGTCTGCAGAAGGGTGTGTCGACAGCCTGGGTCACATTGAGATCCAAAAAGATGAGGTGTTGGGTGTCTTGAAAAATATTAAGGTAGATAAATCCCCAGGGCCTGATGGGATCTCCCCCAGAATACTGAGGAGACTAGAGAGGAAATTGCTGAGGCCTTGACAGAAATCTTTGGATCCTCACTGTCTTCAAGTGATGTCCCGGAGGACTGAAGAATAGCCAATGTTGTTCCTTTGTTTATGAACGGTAGCAAGGATAATCCAGGGAACTACAGGCCGGTGAGCCTTGCGTCAGTGGTAAGGAAATTACTGGAGAGAATTGTTCGAGACAGGATCTACTCCCATTTGGAAGCAAATGGATGTATTAGCGAGGGGCAGCATGGTTTTGTGAAGGGGAGGCCGTGTCTCACTAACTTGATAGAGTTTTTCGAAGAGGTCACAAAGATGATTGATGCAGGTAGGGCAGTGGATGTTGTCTATATGGACTTCAGTAAGGCCTTTGACAAGGTCCCTCATGGCAGACTGGTACAAAAGGTGAAGTCACACCGGATCAGGGGTGAGCTGGCAAGATGGATACAGAACTGGCTCGGTCATAGAAGGCAGAGAGTAGCAATGGAAGGGTGCTTTTCTGATTGGAGGGCTGTGACTACTGGTGTTCTGCAGGGATCAGTGCTGGGACCTTTGAGTTCATAGTATATATAAATGATTTGGAGGAAAATGTAACTGGTCTGATTAGTAAGTTTGCAGACGACACAAAGGTTGGTGGAATTGCGGATAGCGATGAGGACTGTCAGAGGATACAGCAGGATTTAGATCGTTTGGAGACTTGGGCGGAGAGATGGCAGATGGAGTTTAATTCGGACAAATGTGAGGTGATGCATTTTGGAAGGTCTAATACAGGTAGGGAATATACAGTGAATGGTAGAACCCTCAAGAGTATTGAAAGTCAGAGAGATCTAGGTGTACAGGTCCACAGGTCACTGAAAGGGTCAACACAGGTGGAGAAGGTAGTCAAAAAGGAATACGGAATGCTTGCCTTCATTGGCCTGGGCATTGAGTATAAGAATTGGCAAGTCATGTTGCAGCTGTACAGAACCTCTAGCACTACCAGAAGGATGTGGAGGCTTTAGAGAGGCTGCAGAAGAGATATACCAGGATGTTGCCTGGTATGGAGGGCATTAGCAATGAGGAGCGGTTGAATAAACTCAATTTGTTCTCACTGGAACAACGGAAGTTGACCTTATAGAGGTCTACAAAATTATGAGGGGCATAGACAGAGTGGATAGTCGGCTTTTTCCCAGGGTAGAGGCGTCAATTACTAGGGGGCATAGGTTTAAGGTGCTAGGGGCAAGGTTTAGAGTAGATGTACGAGGCAGGTTTTTTACACAGAGGGTAGTGGGTGCCTGGAACTCGCTGCCGGAGGAGGTGGTGGAAGCAGGGACGATAGTGACATTTCAGGGGCATCTTGACAAATACATGAATCGGATGGGAATAGAGGGATACGGACCTAGGAAGTGTAGAAGATTGTAGTTTAGTTGGGCAGCATGGACGGCACAGGCTTGGAGGGCCGAAGGGCCTGTTCCTGTGCTGTACTTTTCTTTGTTCTTTGTTGTAAATCTCAGCTTTGCCAGGTAGTCAACCCCGAACCGCTCACTACTCTTGTTATGGACTGCCTTCACCCTGTTAAAGGCCACCTGCCTTCTTGCCAGTTTCACTGTGCTTTTCTTTGTTCTTTGTTGAGTTCATGCAATGTATCTTGTGGATGTTATATACTTCTGCCACCGTGTGTTGATGGTGGAGGGAGTGAATGTTTGAAAGGGGTGCCAATCAAGTGGGTTGCTTTGTCCTGGATGATGTTGAGCTTCTTGAGTGTTTTTGGAGCTGCACTCATCCAGGCAAGTGGAGGGTATTCCATCACACTCCTGACTTACACCTTGTAGATTGTGGACAGGCTTTGGGAGATGGGAGGTGAGTTACTTGCAGCAGGATTCCCAGCAATTGACCTGCTCTTGTCACCACAGTATTTATATGGCTAGTCCAATTCAGTTTCTGATCAACTCTGTGTATCCGAACAGGGGCCGGAATGTGTTAATGTAAGCCTACTTGTGACAATAAAAATTATTGTTATTTTGATTGTTATCTTTGGTTAGCACCGTTGCTTCACAGCGCCAAGGACCCAGGTTTGATTCCAGGCTTGGGTCACTGTCTGTGCGGAGTCTGCACATTCTCCCCGTGTCTGCATGGGTTTCCTCCGGTTTCCTTCCAAAAGTCCCGAAAGACGTGCTGTTAGCTGAATTGCACATTCGGAATTCTCTCTGTGTCCTGAACTGGCGCCGGAATGTGGCGACTAGGGAGTTTTCACAGTAACTTCATTGCAGTGTAATGCAAGTCTACTTGTGACAATAATAAAGATTATTATTATAAATGGCAGTTATTCATATATGAGCGTTGGCAGACCATTCAACTGCAAGGCCATCGCAGTTGACCTAATAACTCAGTAGGATAGAGGTTCCATGTTGTGAGCATGATTATTAAATCCAGTTCATTTTTGTGAAATGTAACCTTCTGTTTATTGCTATTTACAGGGGAGAACCTACACTGGTAAAATTAAACGTTGGTCTAACTGCAGGCTACCTCATATCAGGTGAGTACATATTCATCTGAAAAATATTTTCCCCTATCAAGTGTTTTATTTAACTGGGATTACTGGGTTACGCGGATAGGTTTGAAGTGTGGCCTTAAATGGGGTGCTCTTTCCAAGGGCCGATGCAGACTCGATGGGCCGAATGGCCTCCTTCTGCACTGTTAATTCTAAGATTCTATGAGTTACCATGTCACAGCAAAATCTGAATTTGGTTAGGAACTAGGAAATAAAGGGCTGTTGCTTCGTGACTAGGTAAGATGTGGACTGCAATGTTTGTGGAAATCTCGGGTTTAAACATCTTTCTCTTCTGGGGGGTACGGGGGATAACACAATGGAGGTGAAAGGATCTGTGGAGTACATTATAAAACAATCTAAACTGGTTAAGATAGCATTGCTGTTACTGGGTTAAAGTTTCTAAATGGCATGAAAATGCAAAATCAACACAAAGGGAGGTTTCAAGCAGGCTGGCATTATAGAGCAAACATTTCAGGGCATTATAAAAAAAGTCTCATTTTTAAAAAGTTGAAAGGATTTTTGTTTACAAAGAAAATGTTAGTACAAATGAAGTCTAATCGACAAATGCTGGAAGTACACAGGAGACTCATCAGAATCTGGTGAAAAGACAAGATGTGGAATATTAATCTGTTTTTCTTCAGATTCTGATGAGTCTCCTGTGTACTTCCAGCATTTGTCGATTAGACTTCATTTGTACTAACATTTTCTTTGTAAACAAAAATCCTTTCAACTTTTTAAAAATGAGACTTTTTTATAATGCCCTGAAATGTTTGCTCATTAATGATATTGAAATGTTAAAATATATAGTCATTTGCGCTTTAATTTTTGCAGTGATGTCCTTTTACATCCATACAATCCCTACAGTGCAGAAGGAGGCCATTCGACCCATCGTGTCTGCACCAACCTTCTACCCAGGCCCACTCCCCCACCCCTTTCAACCTGCACATCTTTGGACACTTGAGGGCAATTTAGCATGGCCAATCCACCTAACCTGCACATCTTTGAACTGTGGCCACATATAAAACCAGGAGAAGGGAGGAAGGGGTGTTGAGGGTCAGAGATTTATTCGTAGATGGCAGAGTAGCAACTCTGGGGGAACTAACGGAAAAGTTCTCGCTCCAGAAAGAGAACAAGCTCCGATATCCTCAAGTATGAGACTTCCTCCGCATGGAGGCCCATCGTTCCCCAGTTATCCAGACACACCCTGCAGGAAAGACTGTCAATAGAGGATGAATTTGGGAGGGTTAAGTGCATGGACATATAAGGATGACTGCTCGTTGCGGTAAGGGCCCCACTGGACGAAACACAAGACCGGTGGGAGGAAAAACTGGGCATTGAGATAGGGGGAGGATTCCAGAGCGAGATACTACACAGGATTAACTCCAGCTCCTTGTGTGCGAGGCTTAGTCTGGCACAGCTAAACGTAATGCACAGGGCACACCTGACCAGGACACGCACGAGTGGATTCTTCCCAGAGGTGGAAGACAGATGTGAGCGGTGTTGGGGAGTCTGGCTAACCATTCCCACATATTCTGGTCCGGCCCAAGGCTGACCAGATTCTGGACCACCTTTGAGGCCATGTTTGAGGTCGTGGGGGTTAGGGTGGAGCCATGCCCATTAGTGGCAGCCTTCAGGGTGTCAGAACAGCCAGAACACTTTGATGGGTTGGGGGGCCGACACCCTGACCTTTGCCTCCCAGATAGCCCAGCGACGATTCCTGCTCGGATGGAGATGGCATCACCACCCAAGGTCTCAGACTGGCTGGCCGACCTGGCAGTATTCCTGAGGCTTGAGAAAATAAAATTTGCCATCAGGGTGTTGGATGAAGGGTTCCACTTCAGGTGGAAGCAGTTCACCAAAATCTTCAAAGACCTTTTGTGACCAGCAGCCACGGGGCAGAAACATAGTGTTTGCACTACACCTGTAGCACAGGTGCTTACAAGCAGTGTTACTGTAACATTGCCCTTCAAATTGTTGAATTTTTGTATTTGTTACTATTGTGTATTTTGATATATTTTATTTGTTTGTTCTAAACAAAACTCTTCAATAAAAATACTTTAAAAAAATTCTTTGGTCTGTGGGAGGGACCAGGAGCACCCGGATGAAACCCATGCAGACACTGGGAGAACGGATCAACGCCACACAGACAGTCACCCAAGGCCGGAATTGAATCCAGTCCCTGGCGCTGTGAGGCAGCAGTGCTAACCACTGTGGCATCAGCGCTAACCACTGTGCCACCCAGAATTTTTTTTGAGGAATTTGCTTCATTCTAAGAGTCTTTTGCATAGAGATTTCCGTAATGAAAATTTCAATGCAAAGATTTTGGAATAGATTCAGATTGAACCTTCACTTGTTGCTGCTGCTGTGCACTGGACCTTGTCATTTGTCATGCGCTAAAAAATCTGGACTTGGAGTAACTTGATGCATCGGCCTGTCTCACTTTAGTTTTATTTTTTCTGGTGGACGTCCTGTGCTAATCTTTTTGTTTTTGCCTTCAGGAATTTGTTTTATTTGGAGGTAGTTTTTGTGAGGGTAGGGGGAGAGAAGAATGAAGAGGTGCAATTATTCATTCAGCTTCTTAGCTCCAAAAAACGGCAAAGGTGTTTCGTGAGTCAGTATTATAATTGGGTTAAGGAAACATTACTCCAGTTCATAACGATTTAAATGATTGAGGATCAACATACTGCAGCACTCTTTCTGAAGGGGTACGGCTTTTAATGTACTTTGGTGCTTGCTGTTCAGATAATTGAAAGCAGTTGTGTGTATTTTTACCACTTGTCACAAATAATGCATGTCATTAGTTTGCGAGAGACTTGGTATTTCATGTCAATGAACAGCTTTTGGGGAATCCAAAACATAAAGAACCAAAAACTGCTTTTATTGCTATTTGCAATAAAAAACACTGGTTTAACCAACCTATGTTAGAGAGTGGCATTGTCAAGTCAAGCAGAGAATCCTGGACCGACTTGGAAAGCCAAGTCAGAATGAAGTTTTGAAGACTGATTCTATTTAAACTGTGCGAGAGTTGTAGTTTGCTGTTTATTTGAATTGGTCCAGATTTGTGACCATCCAAATAAATCATGGGGAGCCGGGGTGGGTGGTGGGGGGTGGGGGGGGGGGGGGGGGGGGGGGGGGGGGAGGAGAGAGAGAGAGATTTCATGTGAAATATACTTTTTGTTTTATTACTAAAGAATGTTAACACTGTTTAAACATTTAAAAACCTTTTAGATCATTTATTAACACCAGCATCTGGTAGAAGAAACTATTTGCAATGGGAATCAGTTTGGTTGAAGACTGATCAGACTGAGTGCCACTGACGCCAATGCTATGGCGTTACTGCGTTTGCAAATGGAACCCTTTGATGTCACTTGGAACCACTCAATTAAACCAACTTTATTGGAGAACATACAGGGCTGCATACAGGACCCCTTTTAGTTACACCTACGTAATTTCTTGAGAATGACTTGGGCAAAATCGGCAGGAAGCATTCCTGTTATGTGTGGATCTGCACACTTGTTTAAATATGCTTCAGTAGCTTGTCTAATACTGACTTGAAGGATCTAAACAATGCATGTAGATACTTTATGGGCAGTATAGATTTATCCTATAAACTATTATCCAATGCAGAAATTCTGCGCACTAGACTGTTTAAAGCATTGTGTAAGAATATGGGTGGTAACTCCTATTTTCAATAACTATAATAAAGCACTATGCCTGAGGAAATTGAATGTAATTTAACTAAAATTATTCACAAACGTTTCACTGACCTGTTACGGAGGTTTTTCTTTTACAATAGTAGCACCACATTTCCAGTTAGTTGTTGCGCTGATAGATTTATGTAATATTGTCTATGTTTTTGGTGTTAGGCTGTTTGTGCTGATGCTGTGGTAAAAGCTGCTGAAGCCTTGTTTGAGCAACTGAGTAAACCTCTAGACCACAATTAATCCCTTCCTATTTTTTGTTTTGCATTGTTTTTCCAGATTTCCTGCTTATTTTATGGTATTGGAAAGCAATTGGAGACATATACTTTATTATTCACCATTCGACAGCGCTGTATGCTTACTACTATGTACTGGTGAGTGCCATATTGAACAATAGCAGTATTTGTGGGCAAGAAAGGACCAAGGGGAAACAGCAACAGACTTGTGCTTTAGCCAGTAGATTATGTTAGCTGTTTTACAAGTTCAAATTAATGGGCCAATAATGAGGCAAAATCCAAATACAGTGGTTGAATTAATTAATGTTGCGGCTGTCCATTGAATTGACTTCAGAGACACTCTGTGACTACTCGGGTGACCTTCTCAACATGGCCATCATGGAACTGAATTTGCTTTCACTTGTGTGTGTGCTTTAGACTTCTGTTAGCTGCAAAGAAAGAACTTGCATTCATATACTGGATTTCTCAAACATCCTAAAGCACTTTACAGGCAATTAAATTATTTGTAGGTAAAGTCAAAAGCCAACTTGTGGCCTGTATGAAAAAATATTCTACATGCTTTGTAATCTGAAATATGTTTTGACAGCATATTATTTCCACATATGTGCATTTCAATTTTTTTCCTTATTTATCCCCGGACTGATGATGAGTTATCTCGATTAGATCCTTATTGGAAATATTAAATTTGAATATGCTTTGAGTTAGAAGTCATTCAAAAGGCATCATGATATATGTCCAACGATTGGCTGCAGATCACTGGTAGCACTCTCGTTTATGATTGCAAGGTTCAAGTTCCACTTCAGGGCTTGAACACCAAAATCAAGGCTGTTACACCAGCTTTGGACCGAGGGAGTGCTGGATTGTTGGAAGTGCCATCTTTCAGATGGGGCGTTAAACTAAGGCCTCATCTATCTGCCCGAGTGGATGTAAAATATTTCTAAGCAGGAGAGTTACCCTAGTGTCCAGCCAATGCTTATCCCTCCATTACCATCTCTCAAAAAAGCTGGTCTTTATCATATTGCTGCTTGTGGTGCACAAATTGGCTAGCACATTTCCTACATTGCAGCAGTAAATACACTTCAAATTAATTGCTATAGAGTGTGTTGGGGTATCCAGTGGTCATGAAAAGTGTAATATAAATGCAAGTTCTTTTTATTCATATTGTTAACTGATTTTCCTAATCCGTGTTCCACGGTATTAGAGTGTGATAATTCCTGTAAAAGTACATCCTGTCTGTCTGACAGCAATGAGTTCTTATTCAGGAGTTTACTGTAAACAAAACTGAGATTGAAATTAAAAATAGAAAATGCAGTTAATACTCAGCAGGCCAGGTGGCGCCTGGAGAGAGGGAGAAAAGGTGAACATTTTAGGTTTTTGGCTCCTTCATCAGACCAAGGAAAAGGCTTGTGGTAAATACGGTAGTGCAGTCCATTGGCGCTGTTGTCACTAAATGAGATCACCCTACGGTTTTGGCCGAGGCACCTTTATTTAGATGTAACACAGGCGCATACAGACCAACTGATCTGTGAAGTCCTCCCACTTTTTAATTTAGAGGACCCAATTCTTTTTTTTTTTTTCCCCAATTAAGGGGCAATTTAGCATGGCCAATTCACCTACCCTGCACATCCTTTTAGGTTGTGGGGATGAGACCCATGCAGACACTGGGAGAATGTGCAAACTCCACATGAACAGTGACCCAGGGCCGGGATCGAACCTGGATCCTCGGCGCGGTGAGGCAGCAATGCTAACCACTGTGCCACCGTGCTGCCTTTCTCTTCATGAACACCTAGAGATAAAATGTTGGGAGAGCTGTTTCAGAGTCTAATGGAGCAACAGCCTGACATGGATTTGGTCATTGTCCCAGATTCTTCCATCTCTATCGCAGAATATGCTCTGTATCAATGAAGGACATATCGACCAAAAGTGGAGTTGGTAGGAGTGGGCACCATAAAGTCTCAAAGAATTCAAGTGAATCATAGGCAAGGAAATCTCTTTCTGATTATCACTTGCCTCCGTCCCTCAGCTGAGGGAGGGTATGACATCTATGATGCACACCCAGTGTTTAATTTAATGCAAGCATTGTTGCCCTGCCTTGTTGGCAGGTCAGAAATCTGGCTTGTTTCTGGGAATTCCGCATGGTTCTGTGCCCATCTGACATCTGCCCATTTTTAAGGGTGGAGATTGTGAATGAATCAAAACTAGACAGGAATATGTTTTGAGGGAGATGTGGCTACTGGAGGATTTGGATAGACCATAGTGAGTGGGCAAGAACATGGCAGATGGAATATAATGTGGAAAAAAGTGTGAGGTAATCCATTTTGGTAGAAGGAATAGAGTATTTGCTAAATGGTAGAGTATAAATGTACAATGGGACCTGGGTGTCCTTGTCCATAAGTCACTGAAGTCTAGCATGCAGATAGAGTAATCTATTAGGAAGGCTAATAGAATATTAGCCTTTATCGCAAAAGGATTTGAGTACAGGAGTACTGAGGTCTTGCTTCAATTGTGCAGGAGCTGGGTTAGACTTCACCTGGAGTACTGTGTGCATTTTTGGTACCCTTACCCCAAAAAGGACATTACTGCCATAGAGGGAGGTTTGCCAGACTTTTTCTGGGGTCGGCGGGACTGTCTTGTCAGGAGAGATGGGCAAACTGGACCTGTATTCTCGAGAGTTTCAAAGAATTAGAGGTGATCTCATTGAAACCTACAAAATCCTTTAAAGGAATGGACAGGGTAGATGTAGGTAAGATGTTTCCCTTGGTTGGGGAGTCAGGGACACGATTTCAAAATGAGGATAAATTTCTTTACACGGGGGTTGTGAAACCGTGGAATTTTCTACCCCAGAGGGCTGTGGGACCTTCATCATTATGTATGTTTAGAGCAGAGATTGACAGATTTTTGATTAACAATAATGCAAATGGTTATGGGGATAGTGGATGATCAGCCATGATAGTTTTCAGTGGAGAAGCAGGCTCAACGGGCTGAATAGGCTACTGCCACGTTTTACTAAACAATCTCCCCATGTGATAGAGGGTGCCCTTTGATGCTGGGTCAATGCCAGCAAGAGCAGGACTAGGCCCTAATGGCCTTAATTGGCTACTTAAGGATCTCGATTGATCTGAGTGGGAAGGACATCCTCGACAGCTGACTGAATCGCCAAACGTTTCAGCCTTGATTTTGATGCTAGTGTGCTTGGTTCCCCAATCATTTGACGATTGGGGATTTTCATGGAGGAAGCACTTAGAACAGCAAAGATATGGAATTTATTCAAGGTGGAAAACTTTTTTTTTTTTAATTTTTTAAAATAAATTTAGATTAGCCAATTATTTTTTCCAATTAAGGGGCAATTTAGCGTGGCCAATCCACCTACTCTGCACATTTTTGGGTTGTGGGGGCGAAACCCACGCAGACACGGGGAGAACGTGCAAACTCCACACGGACAGTGACCCAGAGCCGGGATCGACCCTGGGACCTCAGCGCCGTGAGGCGGTTGTGCTAACCACTAGGCCACCGTGCTGCCCTAAGGTGGAAAACTTTAATGTTCATCACGAAGTTCTGATGTCTTCACACCTCTTCTCTACCGAGTAGTATTACACTCCCGTATCCTTCACCCAATGCCTTTTTGCACTGTGTATTTAATGTTCGTCCTATTATGTATTTTCTTTTCATGTACAGAATGATCTCTGAGCTGCACGCAGAACAATACTTTAAAAAAAAATAAACATTTTATTGAGGTATTTGTGGTATTGTAACAACAACAAAATAAACAACGTATATGAAACTATAAACATAGTGCAAATGCTGTCTCCCTTCCTCACAGGTCCCATCTTTATTAACCCCCTACTCTAAGCTAAACTAAGCCCCCCCCCCCCTTCTGATGATTAATTTCCGCGAAGAAGTCGACCGAACGGTTGCCACCTCCGGGTGAACCCTAACTGTGACCCTCTCAAGGCGAACTTGATTTTCTCCAAACAGAGAAAGCTAGCCATGTCCGATAGCCAGGTCTCCGACTTCAGGGGCTAATAGTATCCGTCTCTGGGCTACCAGGGAAGCAAAGGCCAGAACGTTTGCCTCTTTCTCCTCCTGGATTCCTGGGTCTTCCCCGAAAATCGCCACCGCTGGACTCAGTGCCACTCTTGTTTTTAACACCGTGGACATGACATCTGCAAACCCCTGACAAAATCCCCTAAGCTTCGGACATGTCCAGAACATGTGGATATGGTTCGCTGGTCCTACCGCACATCTTGCACACCAGTCTTCCACCCCAAAGAATCTGCTCATCCGGGCCACTGTCATGTGAGCCCGATGAACGACCTTGAATTGTATCAGGCTGAGCTTGGCACGTGTTGCGGACGTGTTGACTCTACTCAACGCGTCCGCCCATAGACCATCCTCTATCTCTCCTCCCAGCTCCTCCTCTTAATTGCGCTTCAGCTCCTTGGTCTGCATCTCCTCTGACCCCATACGTTCCTTGTAAATGTCAGAGATGCTCCCTTCTCCTACCCACCCTCTGGAAACTACCCTGTCCTGAATGCCCCTTAGCGGTAGGAGCGGGAAGGATGACGCCTGTTTACGTAGGAAGTCCCACACCTGCAGATACCTGAATTTGTTTCCCCTCGCCAACCCAAACTTCTCCTCCAGTGCCCTCATACTCGGAAAGCTCCCCTCGAAAACATGACCCCATCCTCTCAATCACTGCTCTCCGCCATATCCAGAACCCCCCATCCATACTTCCCGGGGCAAACCGGTGATTATTACAGATTGGGGACGAGACCGATGCTCCATCTGCTCCCACATGTCTCCTCCATTGCCCCCAGACTCTCAGGGCTGCCACCACTATGGGGCTGGTAGAGTACCGTGCCGGCGGGAACGGCAGAGACGCAGTTACCAACGCCCCCAGACTGGTGCCCTTGCATGAAGCCGCCTCCATACGCTCCCATGCCAATCCCTCCCCCACCATGCACTTCCTGATCATGGCTATATTCGCCGCCCAGTAATAGTTACTAAAATTTGGCAGCGCCAGCCTGCCCTCTCCCCGACTCCGCTCAAGCATTACCTTCCTACCAGCGGGGTCTTGCCTGCCCAAACGAAGCCAGTGATCACTTTGTTGACCCGTTTAAAAAGGACCGTGGAAGGGGCAGCATGGTGGCCTAGTGGTTAGCACAACCGCCTCACGGCGCTGAGGTCCCAGGTTCGATCCCGGCTCTGGGTCACTGTCCGTGTGGAGTTTGCACATTCTCCCCGTGTCTGCGTGGGTTTCGCCCCCACAACCCAAAAATGTGCAGAGTAGGTGGATTGGCCACGCTAAATTGCCCCTTAATTGGAAAAAATAATTGGGTAATCTAAATTTATAAAAAAAAAAAGGACCGTGGAATAAAGATGGGGAGACACTGAAATACAAACAGGAATCTCGGGAAGACCGTCATCTTCACCGTCTGCACCCTCCCAGCCATCTCCGAAAATCGTCCTTCATTTGGTCGACTAGTCAGGCCAGATTAAATTTATGCAGCCGGTCCCATTCCCGTGCCACTTGAATGCCTAGGTACCTAAAGCTTCCCCCTACTAATTAAAACGGCAGCTCCCCCAATCGCCTCTCCTGACCCCTCGCCTGGACCACAAACATCTCGCTTTTCCCCATATTTAGCTTATACCCCGAAAACTGGCCGAATTCCCCTAGAATCCTCATGATTTCTACCATCCCCTCTATTGGGTCCGATACATACAGAAGCAGGTTGGCTGCATAGAGCAAGACTCTGTGCTCCACCCCCCCCCCCCCCCCCCCCCCCCCTTGCCCCCCACCCCCCTCCGGACCAGCCCCTTCCATCCCCTTGAGGCTCTCAGAGCAATTGCAACGGCTCTACTGCTAGCGCGAACAACAGTGGGGAGGGAGGCATCCTGTCTCATCCCCCGGTGCAGACTAAAATAGTCCGATGTTGTCCTATTTGTCCGTACGCTTGCCACAGGAGCCTGATATAGCAACCTGACCCAGTCAATAAAAAGCCCCGCCCAAATCCGAACCGTCCCTGTGCCTCCCACAGATAATCCCATTCTACCCGATCAAAAGACTTTTCTGCATCCATTGCGATCACTACCTCCACCTCCCTACCTTCCGGGGGCATCATAATCACGTTTAACAGCCTTCTTACATTGGCCACCAACTGCCTCCCCTTAACAAATCCCGTCTGGTCCTCCCCAATAACGTCCGGAATACAATCCTCAATCCTGGAGGACAAACTTTTGACCAGCAATTTAGCATCCACATTCAACAGGGATATCGGCCTGTAGGACCTACACATCTCCGGGTTCTTGTTCCACTTCAGAATCAGCAAAATTGTGGCCTGTGTGACATCGTCGGGGGCAGCACCCCTCTTTTGCTTGCCTCATTGAATATCCTCATCAACACTGGCCCCAATATCCCAGAGAACTTTTTATAAAACTCCACTGGGTAACTGTCCAGCCCCGGGGCTTTACCCGACTGCATGGCCTTCAGACCCTCCACTATCTCTTCCAACCGGATCGGAGCCCCCCACCCTTCTACCAGCTCCCTATCCACCTTTGGGAAATTCAGCCCCTCCAAAAAGTGCCTCATCCCCTCCGGCCCCGTAGGGAGTTCCGACCTGTGCCGCCTGCTATAGAAATCCTTAAATGCCTTATTCACCCCTGCTGAATCTCCCACCAGGTTCCCATCTCCGTCATTTACTTTCCCTATCTCCCTGGCTGCCTCCCTCTTTCTAAGCTGCTGTGCAAGCATTCTGCTGACCTTCTCTCCATGCTCATAGATCGCCCCCCCCTCGACTTTCTCAGCTGCTCCACCTCCCTCCCTGTGGTTAACAAGCTGAACTCCGCCTGTAGCCTCCGCCGTTCCCTTAAAAGCCCAGCCTCTGGCGTCTCTGCATACCTCCAATCGATCTGCAGTATCTTCTTTACCAGTCGGTCTGTCTCTGCCCTGTCCACCTTCTCCCTATGGACCCGTATCAAGATCAGCTCCCCTCTGACCACCGCCTTCAGTGCTTCCCAGACCACCGCTGCTGAAATTTCCCCCGTGCCGTTTACCTGCAGGTGGTTCTGAATACATTTCCTCAGCCGCTCGCACACCCCTTCGTCAGCCAAAAGTCCCACATCTAACCTCCAGTGCGGGTGCTGGTTACTGTCTTTACTAACCTGCAGGTCAACCCAGTGTGGAGCATGGTCTGAGACTGTGATCGCCGAGTACCCCTTGGCCACCACCCCTGCCAGTAAGGCCCTGCTCAAAATAAAGAAATCAATCCGGGAGTACGCTTTATACATGTGTGAGTAGAAGGAGAACTCCTTCACCCTCAGCTGCCCAAATCTCCATGGATCCAAACCCCCCATCTGCTCCATGAACCCTTTTAGTTCCTTTGCCATTGCTGGCACCCTACCCGTTTTCGAGCTTGACCGGTCCAAGCCAGGGTCAATAACTGTGTTGAAGTTCCCTCCCATGACCAACCTGTGCGAGTCCAGGTTCGGTATCTTCCCCTCTTTATCTCATCCTCTTTATGAACTCCCCATTATCCCAATTTGGCGCGCACACATTTTTACTAATACCACCTGCACCCCCTCCAATTTCCCACTGACCATAATGTACCGACCTCCCACATCCGAGACTATTCTACCCGCCTCAAACACCACCCGCTTATTGATCAGGATCGCGACCCCTCTAGTCTTTGAGTCTAGTCCCGAGTGAAAGACCTGACTGACTCAACCTTTCCTCAATCTAATCTGGTCAGTTACTCTAAGGTGCGTCTCCTGCAACATTACCACGTCCGCCTTCAGTCCCCCAAGATGCGCGAACACGTGCCCTCTTCACTGGCCCATTTAACCCTCGAACATTCCAGGTGATCAGCCTAGTTGGGGGGCTCATTGCGCACCCCCCTTCGCCAATCAGCCACCCCCCTTTTTGGGCCCGCCTCCAGCCTATGCTCCGCGCCTCCACCGGTCCGCCCCCAGGCAGCCTCCGCCCCCAACCTCCTCTCTGTAGGTAGAACCCTTGTACCGACCCTCTAATAGTGGACTTAATCTTCTCCAAATGTAAAAAGGACATGAGGTCACCCAACCAAGCCAAGGTACTGCGTGGATTATGAGACTTCCACAAAGCAAAACTCGTCTCCAGGCTATTAACGAGACGAGGACATCCGCCTTGAGTGCCTTAAGACCATAAGACCATAAGACATAGGAGTGGAAGTAAGGCCATTCGGCCCATCGAGTCCACTCCACCATTCAATCATGGTTGATTTCAACTCCATTTACCCGCTCTCTCCCCATAGCCCTTAATTCCTCGAGCGAGTCTGTTACCCCAAAAATGGCCACCATGGGCATGGATCCAAATCAACATTAAAGAAAGAGGCCCAAAAGCTGACGAACGTGGGACAAGATCAGAACATATGAGTGTGGTTATCCGGACCCTGAGAGCAACACTCACACTTGTTCTCCATCTCAGAAAAACATCCATTCATCCTCACTTAATTCAGATGTGTCCTGTGCATCACCTTGAATTGGTTCAGACTTAGCCAAGCACATGAAGACGTGGAGTTGGCCCTGTGGAGAGCCTCACTCCATACCTCGTCATCCATAATTTGATCCAACTCGCCCTCCCATTTTGCCTTCACCTCACTCAGCGGAACTGACTCCATTGAGAGTATATGCCCGAAATAGTCCCCCACCACGCCCGGCCAAAGGCGAAATCCTTGTCAGTAGGAAGAGGGTGGTGCCATGGGGAAGGAGGGAAAAGTCTTCTGTGAAAAGTCGCGAATCTAAAAAGACTGGAACCAGGCAGTTGAAATTTCTCCGTCAGCTTCTTTACGCTGGCAAACCTTCCATTTACAAACAGGTCTCCAAACCCTTACCCTCCCAAGACTTAACATTGAGTCCAAACCTGCTGGCAAAAAAAGGTGGTTATTGCAGAGCTTAAAATGCTACCTAAACTGCTTCCAAATTCTCAGGGTGGTCACCACCTCTGGATTCATGGAAAATCTTACCGAAGAGCAAAGTAACAATCCAGTAACTTTGCTCCAAGGCTAGAAACAAGACAGGAACTTGCTTCCACATGGAACCAGGATCACTGAACCACAACAAGACCTTCTGGATATTTGCTGCCCAATAGTAAAACAGTAAATTGGGTAGAGCCAAGCTCCTGACTGTCTATCCCTTTGGAGCAAGGCCCTACGGATCCTTGGAGTCTTACCCGCTCAAATAACGGAAGACATCAATTTATTGACTTTGACAGAAAAGAACTAGGAAAAAAATGGGTATATTGAAAAGGAATAAAAATCTCCAGAGTATGCTCATTTTAATAGCCTGAGCCCTGCCCTCCAAGAACTGAGGGCGATTATCTCACCTCTAAGTTGCACTTGACATCATCAACCAGACTAGTATAATTTAGTTTAGAAAGTGAGGCCGAATTGTGTGCCACCTGGACCCCCAGATAACAAAAGCTAATCTTGGCAAGGCAAAAAGGTAGCGTCCCCAGTTGGGCTCTCCTCCCCGCAGGATTCACCGGAAAGCATTTGCTCTTGTTCAAGTTCAACTTGTACCCAGAAAAGGAGCAAAACTCTGAAGCAGCTTCATTATCTCATCCATAGAACATTCGTAAAAACACTCGCAATGGGGGCCCTATGCAATAGTCTAATCCAAGAGATAAACTTGTGTCCAAAATTAAACCTCTCAAGAATCTTAAAGATATTCCCACTCCACTCTATCAAATGCCTTTTCAGCATCTAGGGAAACAATCCCTTCTGGTTCGGGCATCGAGGAGGGGAAAAGGACAACATTTAGCAGGCAAGGTATATTGGCCGACAATTGCCGACCCTTAACGAAGCCTGTGTGATCCTCCGTGATCACCTCGGAGACAGAGTTCCAGCTGCAAGTCAGCACTTTGGCAAGGAACTTAACATCCGCTTTAAGAGTGAAATAGGTCTAAATGACCAACATTTTGTTGGGTCTTTGTCCTTGCGAATCAAATAGATAGTGCCTTGTATGAGGGTAGAGGGCAACAAACCCCGGGATAAGGAATCATTAAATATATCCAGAATTAAAGATACCAACTGCTCCGCAAATGTCTTAGAAAATTTAATGGGGTAGCTGTCCAGGCCACGGGATTTACCTGTTTGCATCAACCAGATATATTTCACAATTTCCTCGGCGGAACGGGGATTCCAACTCCTCGCTCCTCTCCCCCTCCACAGCTGGGATGGCAAACCTGTCCAAAAAAATCAGTTGTGAACGATCCCTCAGTCGGACGTACCGGCCTATTATAGACCTCAGTAAAATGATTCAAAAGCCACATAGACCTGAGGAGGGGCGGAAACCAGATTGCCACTTCAGCTGGTGAGCTAAGAGGCGACTGGCCTTATCCCCGTATTCATAAAACATACCCCAAGAGCATCGCATCTGGCCCACCGCTTTGTCTGTTGACAATAACTTGAATTGTGTCTGCAGCTTTTTCCTACTTGCCAACAACTCCGAGGTTGGGGCAAGTATGGAGTCCACCAGCCTCTGCTGCTCCGCCCTCGCTGTCATCACCATGCGCACTTTGTAGGAGATAATCCCCTCCCAAGGGTTTTCCACAGTGTGAGATTGACTCTTTTAATACATTTAATATGTTCCCTAATGGCGATGGACATGTGTTCCCAAAAAATTTCTTGTCCGCTAACAATGTCATGTCCAATCTCCATGGTAGACGCTGGGTGGGGCCTGACTTTAATGCCAATCAACAAAGTGCGGGGCACGGTCTGAAATCACAATTGCTGAGTAACCAGCTACCATCACAGAAGGGAGGAGAGACCAATCCACCACAAAATAATCGATCTGCGAGTATACGTGATGCTCACAGATCTGCGAGAATACCTGAAAACGGGCAGCATGGTGGCGCAGTGGGTTGGCCCTGCTGCCTCACGCCGCCGAGGTCCCAGGTTCGATGCCGGCTCTGGGTCACTGTCCGTATAGAGTTTGCACATTCTCCCTGTGTTTACGTGGGTTTTGCCCCCACAACCCAAAGATGCGCAGGGTAGATGGATTGGCCACACTAAATTGCCTCTTAATTGGAAAAAATGAATTGGGTACACTAAATTTATAAAAAAAACCCTGAAAACTCTTTAACCTGGGTGCAAAAAGCGTAAGGATCCACACCCCCCCCCCCCCCCCCCCCCCCCCATCTGCTCCATGAAAAACATCAAAGCTCTGGCCACCCCTGATGGAGTCAGAGATTTGGGCTTGGACCGATCTAGACTAGGGTTCAGAACACAAAGTTCCCCACCAAAAATAAACTGCCGCTAATCCAAATCGGGGCGGGAGGGCAGCAGATTATTCACAAAATTAATATCGTCCCAGTTTGGAGATTAGATATTAACCAGAACCAACGGAGTGCCTGCCAGAGAACCACAGACCACAATATGTCTGCCATTGGGGTTGGCCAAGATCTTAGTGGCAGAAAACTGAACACTTTATTAATTAATATTGCTGCACCCCAGGCCCTACCGTCGAAGCCTGTCTCTGACCCGCAAATGAGTATCTTGCAAAAACAACGCGTCAGAATTTAAACTCTTAAGGTGAGCAAATACTCTCACCATTTTCACTGGGCCATTCAAGCCCCTCTGACATTGCAGGTGACCAAACAAATTTTGTGTCTTCCACCGCCCCACCCCCCCCCCTTCCCCCGCCCCCTAATCAATCCAGGGTCAGCCATTTCCACCTATAGAGATTACCCAACAGATACAAAAACGGTACAGCAACCAGGCCCACTATAGATGGCCACCACCAAACCAAATCACAAAACTAAACAGAGAAAAATCAGCAGTCATCGTCAGCAAACTACCACCGCCCCCCCTCAGTCCTTGCCCTTGGATACAACCCCATCGAAACAAAGCAAAAACTCTGAAATCATTATGTAAAAATGAAAAACTACTACAATGAGCGGCAGTCAACCCTTCAACACCTCTCCCGTTGGCGGCCCCCAACTAGTGACCCAATGTGCTCCAACAGGGAGCGATACATTATAACAATCAGAGCAGAACCCCACATGAAACTAAACACCAAACCTAAGCACAAACTGGAAAAAATTTGACCCCAAAGAACAAGAAAATACAATAATAAACATGGGACCCTAACAATTCAAAATGCATGTCCCAACACCCAAAATACTCGAGCACAATGCACCCAACCCCTGTTTCTATACAAAGGTATCAGCCTCTCCTGCCTCATCAAATAAATAGTCCTATCCCTTGAAAGTCGCTCTTAACCACGCGGGGATCCCCACACTGAATCCACTTTTGTACAGGGTGGCCTTGGCTTTGTAAAACACAGCCCTCTTTTTCGCCAGCTCCAATCCCAAATCCTAGTAAAACCTAATAGTAAAACCATTTCCATTTGAAATCGCCCATCTCGGAACCCGCTGGTTCTCTTTAATAATCCACTATTATCGCACATAATGGATCCTCAGGACGAGGCCTGTGCTGGAGTGCACGGTGGGCCTGATCCAACTCTGGAAGGAACGTGAACCCACCCTCCTCCACCATCTTCCCAAACATCTCCGTGGACCCGGCCTGCCAAAAACGACCCCCTGTAACCAACCTCACCACTGCCCACCAGTCCCCCCAGCCCCCGCCGAAGACCACCCAGCCAGCGGAACAGCTCTCCCCCCCCCCCCCCCCCGGCCCGCTTTGCTGTGGCGGTGCCAGACTCAGTCCGCAGATCCCACGCGAGGTCCCCAAAACGGTGTGAGCATATGTGAGTGACGCCGTCACGGACCCAGCCCATCGAGGGCGGAGCATTGGGGGAGGGCCTCAGGTGACGTCCTGAGGCCGTCCCAATGGCATGCGGCTGGGGAGTATGCTGTTTTTGAGAGGGCGGAGCATCCAAAAACGGTGCCGCCCTGATTCCGGCGTAAACGGGGATTCTCCAGCCGATAGCCCGATGTCTATGTACTTGCATTGTGTATTTATCCTATGTTTTTCATGTACGGAACGATCTGCCCGGACTGTATGCACAGCAGTACTTTTCACTGTACCTCAGTACACGTAATAATAAATCTTAAATTTAATCTAACCTATTAGGCAGGAGTCCAAAGCAGGTCACATGACCCCTCCATTTTACCCTAAATTAAGAAAAGAAAATCCCAAAGCGTTACGATCTTATAAACTTAATATTTAAAACACCTACTTTACCTCAACTGCACAATCTACCTTTTGCAGATGCATCTCCCCATAATAGTCACACGGAGACCATGTTCCACCTTTACACTGAGGATAACATCCATCATATTGTGTGGAATTACCTCTTTGTTCAATAGATTAAATTTAAGAACATATTTACTGGCTCAAAACTGGACGTAATGATGCTCTGTGGGCATCATCACCAGGATTCTATTGCACCACAATCTATACCCTCATTGCCTGGCATTTCCTTCACTCCTCCAACACTATCAAGGCAGATGTCTAACCTTGATTCAATGAGGAGTGTGGAATAGCGTGCCAAGAGTACCATCAGATGCACTTGAAATGATTACGGAGAGCCAAACACATGAGTGCAAAGGGCAAGGCACACTGAACATTCACAACCGTCTTCAGCCAGATGCTGAATGGATGATCCTTATGACTATCTTACAGATGTTAGCATTCAGTCAATTTATGTAATCTAAAAAAATAGTTTGAGTGTACTGGCTTCAGTAAAGGCTATGGGCCCTGACAGATTCCTATATCTGGTGTTGCAGACTTGTGCACCATAGCTAGCTGTGCCTCTAGTCAAGTGATTCAAGTGCAACATGGCATCTACCCAACATTGTGGAAAATTGCCCGGGTATGTTCTGTCCACAAGAAGCAAGATGCTTCCAAACTGGCTAATTACTTCATCAATCTACTCTCAATCATCAACAAAGTGATGGCAGAAAATGTCACGGCTGAGTGGCACTTACTAACTGATGCTCAGCTTTGGATCTACCTGGAAAATTAGACTCCAGGTCTCGTTACAGCCTTGGTCCAAATGTGGCGGAAAGAGTTCAATTCCAGATGTCGCGTGAGTGTGACTGTCAAGACCGCACCAGGCAGCCAAAGTAAAACTGATGTCAGTAGGAATTGGTGAAAACGCCATGGCTGGAGTCATACCGAGCACCAAAGAAGATCATTGTGGATTTTAAAGATCAATTCTTCAAGCGCAAAGACATCAATGCATCTGTTTCCAAAACCAGCACCTCAGCCCCAACTACCTTTGCTGCTTCATTAATGACCTTCCTTTCATCATAAGTGTAGAAATGGAGCTGCACGCTGATGATTGCACACATTAAGTTCCATTCGCGCTCGCTTTTTCTCTGGCAATGAAGGAATCCATGACTGAAAATGGACCTGGACCCTCTTCAGGCTAGGGCAGTTAAGTGACAAGTAACATTTGTAGCACACAAGTGCCGGGTAATGACGATCCCCAACAAGAGAGCTTAACCATCTTCTCATGACATTTATTCCCCTCTCCGCATCAATATTATGGGGGTCAGAAATTGACCAGAAATTCACCTGAACTAGTCATTATAGATAACTTAGTTATAAGACAAAACCGATGCTGTATATTCTACAGCAGTGCTGAAGAGTAGAGATCCTGAGAAGCAGGGAAAAGGATTAATGTATAGGCGTTCAGAGTCTAATGGTATTGAAATTCAGGCGAAGGTAGGTTAGGTGAGTCAAAGTGGAAGGAAGATCTGAGGTAAAATAGAGTAGAGAAATGTTGGGAGTACATTTTGTGGAAGAATTGACGCAAGTATAAAGTGTATTCTTGGAAGTCTGTTAATGAATACTTAATAGGAGATTATTGCCACGCGTGCATTCTCTATGCAAAATCTGTGACATTTCCATCAAACAAACTAACTTCTCTGGTTTTAAAACTTGATGCATTGTACATAATGCATCTTTTATTGTAGATGAAACCTCTTGCAGGGTTTTGAATTGCCAGTTCAGTATTTTAACATGTCCTGCCATATTGAAGTTGCGGCTTTAGGCTTGTCTCTGGCTGTTCACCCTTGGTCCAAAGATTTCAGAGTTGCATCACTGGGTTAGCTGATTTATCTCACTGTTTTGGTATTTTTGCATGCAGGGTTTAATTGTAAGTGGGATGTAACTTAACCACCTTCTTCTCTGCCTTTACCTGTGCATGTTGCATTTGTGCCTTCAGTATTGCATGTATCTTTGTGTTTCATCCAAGGGTTCAATTTTGCTTCTAGCAACGTTTTGCCTAAAAATGAGGCAGTTCCCAGTTTATTATCCTATTTCCTAATGTCCCTTGTCGTTCTTCTGCTGAGATTTTTTAAAAAACCTGGGCTGATGTATAGTTCCACAGGTGATAGTACCTATCTTGCCTTGTCTAAGTGAGCCCAAACTGTTTGTTGTTCAGCGGTAGGGATTCTGTCTTCAGCTGTGCATGCTTGCAAGGGTTACTGAACAGCTTTAGAATTTCTGTTCTCTCCTTTTCTAGAACTGTTTGTGTTAAATGTCACTGTTCTGGTAGAAACCAGCTAACTTGGGAATCTGGTGAAACCCAAACCCATTTAGCTTAGCATCACACCAGAGTGAATTTACCCATTGAGCTAGTGGGAATCTTGTTTTTAAGAATTTTGTTTGGCCCTATTCGTAATTTTCTTTGAGATCTCCATGCAAGAGTATTCCAGAATATGTGCAGACAGTAAGTACTCTGTACTACTTGTTTGGAAAGAATTGCTTGATGATGTCCGTCAATCTAAAAGTAGATCAATTGAAATGCTATTCTTTTAATCAACTTAATTCTGACCTGTTTGATTTTTGATGCTTGAGTATATTGCTGTATCATTTTGTACATAACCAAAATACTGTTCTAAATTGATCTCAAACTAATACATTTGAGTTGTAGCCCATGACCAATTTAGTATGAATTATGTCAATTAATGACTGGGCTGAATCCCGCCCACTGTCTTAATTCAGCATGAGGTGTTATCTGGTTCTGATTTTTGAATATGGTGCTTCTGTTGACACTATAGACCACTGTGGTTCTAGGTGCAGGTGTCAACTTGTTTTAAATTATCCATCCAAAAAAGTAAACCATAATGTTGCTTCAGGATGCAGTTGCACAGTAACCAATAGAACTTCTGCTTTTCAGCAACACCAATGAGGCAATAAGACTCTTGTGGTCTTTGGCAAAGAGTGTGATTATAGGACAAACATTATGAAAAGACCTTGGTGGCAGTTATGCCAAAATATTGGGAAAACTTAAAATATGATCCAAAGTTATTTCTTTTTTTTAAAATAATTTTTATTGAAGAGATTTTTTTACATGAGAATATTTACCCCCCCCTACCCATAGACTGTTACACAATATTCCCTCTTAACAGATATCCCCCCCCCCCGCGTGCGCTGTCCCTCCCCCCCCTCCCCCCCCCAAAAAACAAACAAAGCAACAATTAGCATCAAACATGAACTGCGAACAAATTTGTCCGCATTCCAACCTTAAATAACCCACCACCCCCGTTGTGCCACCCCCCCCCCCCCCCCCCTCCCCCCCCCCCCCCCCCCGGGTTGCTGCTGCTGCGACCTCTGCACCCTATCTTTGAGCCAAAAAGTCGAGGAAGGGTTGCCACCGCCTGAAGAACCCTTGTACCGACCCTCTCAGGGCGAATTTGACCCTTTCCAACTGGATAAAGCTTGCCATGTCATTAATCCAAGTTTCCACGCTTGGAGGCCTCGCGTCCTTCCACTGTATCAGTATCCTTCTTCGCGCAACTAGGGACGCAAAGGCCAGTATTCCGGCCTCTCTCGCCTCCTGTACCCCCGGCTCCACCCCAACCCCAAAGATCGCTAGCCCCCATCCTGGTTTGACCCTGGATCCCACCACCCTCGACACCGTCCTTGCCACCCCCTTCCAGAACTCCTCCAGTGCCGGACATGCCCAAAACATATGGACATGGTTCGCTGGACTTCCCGAACACCTGACACATCTGTCCTCACCCCCAAAGAACCGACTCATCCTTGTCCCCGTCATATGGGCTCTATGTAGCACCTTAAATTGAATGAGGCTAAGCCTCGCACACGAGGAGGAAGAATTAACCCTCTCCAGGGCATCAGCCCATGTCCCATCCTCTATCTGCTCTCCCAGCTCCCCCTCCCACTTGTCTTTCAGCTCCTCTACTGATGCCTCCTCAGCCTCCTGCATTACTTTGTATATGTCCGATATCCTCCCCCCTCCGACCCAGACCCCCGATAGCACCCTATCGCTCGCCCCCCTGCTGGGGAGCAAGGGGAACCCTTCCACCTGGCGGCTAGCAAATGCCTTCACCTGCAAATGTCGAAACACGTTTCCCGGGGGGAGCCCGAATTTCTCCTCCAGCTCTCTCAGGCTCGCAAACCTCCCATCTACAAACAGATCCTTCAGCTGCCTGATGCCCACCCTGTGCCAGCTCTGAAATCCCCCGTCCATGTTCCCCGGGATGAATCTATGGTTCCCTCTTAACGGTGCCTCCATCAGACCTCCCACTTCCCCCCTGTGTCGCCTCCACTGCCCCCAGATCTTGAGGGTGGCCGCCACCACCGGGCTCGTGGTGTACCTCGTGGGAGGGAGCGGCCATGGCGCCGTTACTAGGGCCCCCAGGCTTATGTTGCCACAGGACGCCCTCTCCATTCGTTTCCAAGCTGCCCCCTCCCCTTCCATCATCCACTTGCGCACCATCGACACATTAGCCGCCCAGTAATACCCCGAAAGGTTGGGTAATGCCAGCCCCCCACTCTCCCTACTCCGCTCCAAAAAGACCCTCCTCACCCTTGGGGTGCCATGCGCCCACACGTAGCTCATAATGCTGCTCGTCACCTTTTTGAAGAAGGCCCTAGGGAGGAAGATGGGCAAGCACTGAAATAAAAACAAAAACCTTGGGAGGACCGTCATTTTAACGGACTGCACTCTACCCGCCAGCGACAGCGGCACCATGTCCCACCTTTTAAATTCCTCCTCCATCTGTTCCACCAGCCTAGTGAAGTTCAACTTGTGGAGAGTCCCCCAGTTCCTAGCCACCTGCACCCCTAAATATCTAAAACTCTTTCCTGCTCTCTTCAACGGGAGTCTCCCGATTCCCTCTTCCTGGTCCCCTGGGTGTATCACAAATACCTCACTCTTACCCAAGTTTAGCTTGTACCCCGAAAAGTCCCCGAATTCTGCTAGCAGTTCCATCACCTCCGGCATTCCCCCTTCTGGGTCTGCCACATATAGCAGCAGGTCGTCCGCGTATAGCGATACCCGGTGCTCCTCCCCGCCCCTTGTCAGCCCTCTCCACCCCCCTGAGCCCCTCAGTGCCATCGGCAACGGTTCAATTGCCAGTGCGAAGAGCAGGGGGGACAAGGGGCACCCCTGTCTGGTCCCCCGGTGGAGCCCAAAATACTCCGATCTCCTACCATTCGTCACTACACTTGCCGTCGGGGCCGAATAGAGCAGCTTCACCCATTTAATAAATCCCTCCCCAAATCCAAACCGTTCCAGCGTCTCCCACAGGTACTTCCACTCCACCCTATCAAATGCTTTCTCCGCGTCCAATGCCACCACTATCTCCGCCTCCCCCTCCACTGCCGGCATCATGATGACGTTTAGCAGTCTCCGCACGTTCGTATTAAGCTGCCGCCCTTTCACAAAACCCGTCTGGTCCTCGTGTATCACCCCTGGCACACAATCCTCTATCCTGGTAGCCAGGATCTTTGCCAGCAGCTTGGCGTCCACATTCAGGAGCGAGATAGGCCTATATGACCCACACTGCACGGGGTCCTTGTCCCGCTTCAAGATCAGAGAGATCAGTGCCTGCGACATTGTCGGGGGCAGAGCCCCCCCCTCCCATGCCTCGTTGAAGGCTCGCACCAGCACAGGGCCCACCAGATCCGCATATTTTTTGTAAAATTCCACCGGGAACCCGTCTGGCCCCGGCGCCTTCCCCGACTGCATATGCCCAATCCCCTTGACTAGCTCCTCTAACCCTATCTGCGCCCCCAGCCCCTCTACCAGCTCCTCTTGGACCTTGGGGAACCTCAGTTTGTTCAAGAAGCCCTCCATCCCCCCTCCCCTCGTCGGCGGCTCTGACCGATACAGCTCCTTATAGAAGTCTCTGAAAACCCCATTTACTTCTGGCCCCTTCTGCACTATGTTCCCACCCCTCTCCCTCACTCCCCCAATTTCTCTAGCCGCATCCCGCTTGCGGAGCTGATGCGCCAGCATCCTACTCGCCTTCTCCCCATACTCATAAATCGCGCCCTGCGCCCTTCTCCACTGTGTCTCCGCCTTTCTGGTGGTCAACAGGTCAAACTTAGCCTGCAAACTACGCCGTTCCCCCAGCAGCCCCTCCTCTGGTGCCTCCGCATATTTCCTATCCACGTCCAGAAGCTCCCCCACCAGCTTCTCCCTCTCCTGTCTCTCCCTCCTTTCCCTATGTGCCCGTATGGAGATCAGCTCCCCCCGGATCACCGCCTTCAGGGCCTCCCATACCATCCCCACCTGCACCTCCCCCGTGTCATTAATGTCCAGATATCTCTCAATGCTCTTCCGGACCCTCTTACACACCTCCTCATCCGCCAGCAACCCCACATCCAGACGCCACAGCGGACGCTGGTCTCGCACCTCTCCCATTTCCAAATCTACCCAGTGTGGCGCGTGGTCTGAGACCGCTATGGCCGAGTACTCCACTTCCCGTACTTTCGGGATCAGTCCCCTGCTTAATACAAAAAAGTCAATTCTAGAATAGACTCTGTGGACATGGGAGAAAAAGGAATACTCCCTCGCCCTCGGCCTCCCAAACCTCCAGGGGTCCACCCCTCCCATCTGCTCCATAAACCCCTTTAACACTTCTGCCGCTGCCGGCCTCCTACTCGTCCTTGAACTCGATCTGTCCAACACGGGGTCCAGAACAGTGTTGAAGTCCCCCCCCCCATGATCAGGCCCCCTGCCTCCAGGTCCGGAATGAGGCCCAGCAGGCGCCTCATGAAGCCAGCGTCGTCCCAGTTCGGGGCATACACGTTAACCATCACCACTTTCTCCCCCTGCAGCCTACCCTTCACCATGACATATCTACCCTCTTTATCCGCCACCACCTCCGCCGCCACGAACGACACCCTCTTCCCTACCAGGATCGCCACCCCTCGGTTCTTTACGTCCAGTCCTGAGTGGAACACTTGTCCCACCCACCCCCTTCTCAGGCGGACCTGGTCCGCCACCTTCAAATGGGTCTCTTGTAGCATTGCTACATCCGCCTTCAGCCCCTTCAAATGCGAGATTACTCTCGTTCTCTTGACCGGCCCATTCGGCCCCCTCACATTCCAAGTTATCAGCCGGGTCGAAGGGCAGCCTGCCCCTTTCCCCCGCCGACTAGCCATATCCTGTCCCCTGCTCGCCCCGAGTCAGCCCTCCCTTTCTGACCCGCTCCCCATGGCGATGGCGCCCCCCCCCCCCCCACCCCCCCAGTCCTCAACTTCTCCTCCCTGGCCTTTTCAGCAGCAACCCGGTGGCCCCCCCCCTTCCCCCCCCCCCCCCCCCACCCCCCCCAGGCTAGGTGATCCAAAGTTATTTCGATTATAAAAAGAAAAAATCCCACCAATGCAAATTGCTAGTGGAGAAAAATGCCTTTAACTCAGCATACTAACTCAGAAGGCTCTGACTTTTTTTCTGTCACTCATGTTGGCATGTCAAGGCCATCTTCCAAATATCTTTTTCCACTGTAAGTAATTGTTATGAACAAAAATAATATGTATATTGGTTACTGCTTTCAGTGGTGGTATAAACACATTTTGAATGCTGAAAGCACTAGGTGAACTAGAGTTTGGTAAAATAAGTCTGCAGTTTAAAACCTGCTTTCTGGAGGAGGAAGAATTGGAGGCTTAAATTTATTTGTGTATGTTCTTGAACATGCAAGGAATGTCTCTTGATGTTCTAACTGGAAAATTAAAGTCCCTACAATATTTTTTTGTTAATTTAACCAATTTGTTATAGCAGTATTAATGAACTCTGGAGGTCAGAGTTTATTTTGTGAAATTTGTAGGAAAATTAAAATTTGGTAGGATTTGGATGAAATTTCCAGATTTTCATTTTTTAAGTGAGATCACCGGTGTTATCTTACTTATCTAATGGGGAACATTGACATTTTTGCTTTTGCTTCGGCTGCAGAGGATTGGTAACTTCTCTTTTAATTTCTTGAAAGAACACTCCTTATTTTTTTACCTCCCTCTATTCAGTACTGTACATTTGAAAAATGGTGAAATCAACAGGACAAGATACTTGCGTGAAAACCTTTTTTTCTACTCTGTCATACTGCCAACAGCTTCTGTCTTTCTGGATTGCCTGACAAATGTTCGTTAGTCAGCACCTAACATTGTCTTTCCCTTCACAGTGCTAGAATGCATGACATTTTTCGCTTCTCTGCTGCTCACTGTAGTCATATGTGTTAGATGCTTTGTAGTTGTCTAACTTTGTCCTTTTTTTCTAATGCCTAATTATATACTTCAATCCCACTCACTCCTTTTACCAGTCCAAGCTAAAAACGAGAAATTGCAAAATTACAAAAATGATGAGAGAATCAATTTACCTAGTGAGCTTCTATACCTGTCTTGTCTGCAATTAAATGCTGTTGCTATATACTGAGCAATTGTATTGCCTAGTAATAATATGGACTTACCAGAATGTAGTGGTATTAGTATACAATGCTTTCAACTTCAGTTTTGAATGGGCTATCCCCCCCCTTTTTTTTAACCATTGTACATTTCATGAGTTTATGCATTCGTAACGCTGTAAGTATGCTATTTTTCCCCCTTTCTGAAGAACTATCTGGTAAGGTAATGATGTTTTTCCCCCCAGGTGACAATAGAAGTATCTATGTTACAAACAAGTGACCAATATCCATCTGATACGATATAAAGAATGACAGGATTTTAAAGTATATATCTAACAATACCACAGATTGCATGATGCATGCTTCATTGTTTTTATTTATCATCTCTCTTGCATTTTTTTTTATTCCTTTGCACCGTTGCTAGTTCGGAGAGACAAAGAGTGGATCCCAATGTTTGCCAGAACCACTCTGAACTTAGCTGCCGAGAAGTGTGCCGGAGCGGCTAGTCACATGTTACTTACCACAGGTGTCTCCAACAGTGAAATGAGTGAATCTTCCATGAAACTAGCAATTTAAGTTGTGGAGATGGGAAGGGGAGGAGAAGCCCACATCCTGCGAGCCTGTGGGTAGAACATTAATTTTCATTGCCACCGGCAATTATTTTTACATCTGTTGTTTCCTGCGTTGTGAGTTTCCTTGTATCTTGTTCCCATCTCCAACTGTTTGATGCATAATGACCTGCTCCCAAACACAACTGATGTCAATCTATAGATATTTTCTCCCTCTGTGTCCCAATTTTTCATTTTGAGGTAACCGAAAGCTAGTCTTGCCACTCTGGTAACTGCCCAATTTATGCCAATGCACTTTGCTACTTTATTTAAAGCTGTTCATGAACTTTGGCTTTTGCATAGTTCAGCCCATATGAAATTTCTAAAAGTACCTCATTGGTATCCAAGTCTTTCTAAATGTTAAATGCCCCATGATTGCACAATAAACTTGAGTAGAAATCAAAACAATAATGGTTCACACACATGCTCACGGGGAAAGCCATAAATAGCAGAAATGACTTGAGGCTTTTAAAAGTGCGGGGAGCTGTCATGTGGTGAAGCATTAAAAAGCTGTTTCTTTTGCCACTTTTTCGCCAAAAACTGCAATTAAGAGGAGCTTTTTTTTTATTTGTTCATGGGACATGTGTTGCAGGCTGTGCCTGCATTTATTGCCCATCCCTAATTGCCCTTGAGGGGCAATTAAAAGTCAACTACATTACTGTGGGTCTGGAGTCGCATGTAGGCCAGACCAGGTAAGGATGACAGATTTCCTTACCTAAAGGACTTTAGTGAACAAGATAGGTTTTTACAACATTCGACAATGGTTTCATGGTCATCATCAGACTTTCAATTGCAGATTTTTTTTATTGAATTCAAATTTCACCATCTGCAGTGGCGGGATTTGAACCTGGGTCCCCAGAGCATTACTCGGGGTCTCTGGTTTATTAGTCCAGTGATAATACTACTATGCCACCGCTTCCCCAGGTCTTCATAGATGAAGCTGTAATCTTCAACAGTTTTTGTCGCAGGAGAATAAATGCCTCTGAACCTTTAAATGTGAGTTTTTCTGAACCACTTTGAAGGAAAATCAGTCAGGAAGCAGAAAGTTAGCATACTAAAGCTGAGCAATATGTTTTCTGCCATCGTGAATATTGAATGTTTCCCAGTTATTTTGGTGTAATTGAAAGCCAGCGATTTATAGAATTAGTGAAGTGGCAGTTACTTATTTCTAACACTTTGCAGTTCATGTATAAATTTGCAAAGTTATTGACAATCTATCTGGCATGCTGATCTTTTCAAAGCATTCTACACTAGACCATCAATCTTCTCAATTTGGGAACACCTGCAGAAGGATATTTTCAAATCTTTTTCCTATCATTGGAATCCAGGTGCTCCAGTTTGAATACCCACTTTTTTGCAACCAGTAGCACAGTGTGTGTTCTGGGTCTAGGTTTACATTTATTTTGATATTTCCAGTATTTGACTTCTGCAACATGTTAAACTTTAGCTCTTCCAAAATAACTAAAAAACCTTTTCCCAGCAGTAGAGGCCGTGTGATTTCTGTGCCTTTCTTTGAGCATGAGCAGTAGAAGTTGGGGAATGGCCGAGCAGGTTTGAAGGGCTGAAATACCTACTTTTGCTCCTAATTCCTATATTACCAAACCTCAAATTCAGTCATTTGGATCAAAATATCAAATGCCATTTGGGAGGGAGAAATCTTCCAAAGCAAATCAAGCAATTGGCTAGTTTGTTAACCTTCCTCTTCCTGCAACGAAACCTTGAAAGTTTGACTTCTTAAGCGGCTGAAAGGAAAAAATGGGGGGAGGGGACAGTCTTTGTCACTTCCAACATTTTTTTCTTACTGAACTTTCATGTTCAGCTTTAAGGAAACCAGAGCAGAAAGATCTGCACGCTTACTTGAACAGATCATTGCTTGATTGGGAAGCTCGATGTGACAAGTCTTTGGTGGACAACTTTGTCACTGGAGAGTGGAGAATCATTTCTCTCAAAGGCTGAACTTTTATTTTGTGGAGAATACTTGTGGATGAAAGGTATTGCTTGACAATTATATCCTTTTCAGGAAAAAAACATTTGGCTGCTACTTCTTGAACCACAATAAGTTCTGACTCCATCACACAATCCAAAACTTCCCTAATTTTACTTGTTCATTTTACTTCACAGGGAGATTAGGATCCACCTTTTATCTTTGCACCCATTACTGGGCAGTACTGCTGACTGCTCAGTGTCAAATTCATTTTGAACAATTAAGCATGAATCCCTTTCAAAGGCGATTCTGGAGCTTAAAGCCATTAAAAATCCAGTCCTAGTTCCCACCTCTAGAAATTTTGAATGGGTAAAAGTGGAATATATTTCATAATGTGGGAGATGATGTACAGGAATGTTCACCTTCACTAGTAATCAAGAGGCCCAGGCTAATGCTCTGGTGACACATGTTCACATCCCACCATGGCAGCTGGTGGAATTTGAATTTGTTTTTATTAATTGAATTTGATTAATTTAAAATCTGTAATTCAAAGCTATGGTCTCAGTTTCAAGGCCACCATTATCAAACTATTGATCAATTATTATCGATTGTCATAGCCCATCCAGTTCAGTCCTTTGGAGACGGAACTCTGCCGTTCATGCCTGATCAGGCTTTCATGTGACTCCAGACACACAGCAGTATGGTTGACTCTTAACTGCTTTCTGAAGTGGCCTAGCAAGCCACTCAATTGTACCAAACAGCTCAAGAATGGACTGCAAGTGGTTCATGACGGCTAACCAACACATCCTCAAGAGCACTTGGGGATGGGCAACAAATGCTGACCTTGCCAGCAACGTCCATATCGGATCAAATAAATTATAAAAAGCTTTACTGAGTACCCTAGTGAAGTAAGTGTCAATGCATACAACTCTTTTCCCTGATGCTTCACAAAAATGTATCCAGACCCCACCTAGGGTTCAAGATGTTTTGCGATCTTAACTCTTCCTTCTGCCTCATTTATCTGAGGAATTTGGAAATGGGAAAGCCAGAATCTTTATACAATGAAATGCTAAGTGTAAACATTGGATCAATACAGCTGTATTTATCACTATCTGTGAATAAATTAGCAGATGCCATCAACAACAGTCATCGTGCTGGAGGTAGCGGCTGCCTTTCAGAGAAAGAGTAGAGTCATTGCTAAAATAGAATGTATTGGACGGTGAGTTTTCAAATGTTTTAACTTGATAAAAAGCCTTGGGCTGGATTCTCCCTTGGCGGGATGCTCCGTTTTGCCGGCAGCCTGTGGTTTCCCAATGGAGTGGGGCTGCTCCAGACTGGGAAACCCCATTGACTGGCTGGCGTAGCGGAGCATCCTGCCGGCGGGGTGAAATAGAAATGCGGCACGGCGGGGGCAGAGAATCCAGACACGTCTAGTTAGGAGCTGACCATAGCATTACTCATGCTCTGAGTCATGTTTGTGTGTTTTTTGTGGGAGAAAATAGTCTGTCAAGTTTCAAATAATTGACCTTTTTAGTCAGTTGGTAAAGATGGATGTAGAAACCATGGGCGGAATTCTCCGACCCCCCGCAGGTTCGGAGAATCGCCCGGGGCTGGCGTGAATCCTGCCCCTGCTGTCGCCGGAATTCTCCGCCACCCGGGAATCGGCGGGAGCAGGAATCACACGCCGCCGATTGGCGTGCCCCCTGCGGCGATTCTCTGGCCCGCGATGGGCCGAAGTCCCGCCGCAGACAGGCCTCTCCCGCCGATGGGAATTGGAGCACCTCTGGTGCCGGCGGGATTGGCGGCGCGAGCGGGCCCCCAGGGTCCTGGGGGGGGGCAAGGGGCGATCGGATCCTGGGGGGTGCCCCCACAGTGGCCTGGCCCACGATCGTGGCCCACCGATCAGCGGGCGGGCCAGTGCCTTGGGGGCACTTTTTTTTCCGCCGCCGCCACAGCCTCCACCATGGAGGAGGCGGAAGAGATCCCCTCCACCACGCATGCGGCGGTGGTGACGTCAGCGGCCGCTGACGCACCAGCGCATGTGCGGACCACGAAAGCCTTTCGGCCAGCCCCGACGCCAGGCGGCGGGCGCCAAAGGCCGTTGGCGTCAGTTTTGGCGCCAGCCGGCGTGGCGGAAACCATTCTGACGCAGGCCTAGCCTCTAAAGGTGCGGAATTTCCACACCTTTTGGGGAGGCCCGACGCCGGAGTGGTTGGCGCCACTCCGCTACGCCGGGACCCCCCGTCCCGCTGGGTAGGGGAGAATCCCGGCCCATGTCCTTATTCACCACCTGGGAGATGAGGAGAAATATAAAATAATATACAAGTAGGAATATTTGTCACCCTTCGAGTTAAAGTTTGATCTTTTGCCCAGTAATCTGAGTCTGGATAGGTACTGTCCCGGTACAGAAACCTTTATATATTTTGTATTCTTTCCCAAGTGATAGTAACTGCAAATGGAAATTAATTTATATAATTCTAGTTGGACTGCATTGGCCAAGGAGATCTTGGTTTTAAATATTTCCCCATCTGGAAAGTGATCTTCAGTCTCTGTGAACTGGTTGAGGTACATTTTTGTTAAAAAGGCATTTTGGGGCCCAGTCCAACGGTCTCCATTATGATTTGTTCGTGGTTGTCCATGGAATTTAATTTTTTTTTTATAAATTTAGAGTACCCAATCAAATTTTTCCAATTAAGGGACAATTTAGCATGGCCAATCCACCTACCTTGCACATCTTTGGGTCGTGGGGGTGAAACCCACGCAAACACGGGGGGGAATGTGCAAACTCCACACGGACAGTGACCCAGAGCCGGGATCGAACCTGGGACCTCGGCGCCGTGAGGCAACAGGGCTAACCCACTGCACCACCATGCTGCCCGTTCTCCATGGAATTGATCACAGTCAGAGGATAGGTTTTCTCTCTTACCTGCCTGTGCGTCTTCATGTTGCTGCCCCAGCGGGTTTGTTAAACTGTTGGGATTGAAGTATGATAAATCCCTCGGGCTTGATAATCTGCCACAATGTTGAGATGCCGGCATTGGAATGGGGTGAGCACAGTAAGAAGTCTTACAACACCAGGTTAAAGTACAACAGGTTTATTTGGAATCACGAACTTTCGGAGCGTAACTCTTTCATCAGGTGAGTGATTCTTGCCGCATTACATTCATCCCCCACCATCTGGCCCGGGCTTGCAAAATCTTACCAACTGTCCTGGCTTGAGACAATTCACACCTCTTTAACCTGGGATTACCCCTCTGGATCTGTAAAGACTTAATTACCTGCAAATGCTCACATTCAAAACATCATCTTGCATCTTTGACTTTGTCGATATGTATGTTTCTGGAACCTACGTTCACATTCACCTGAGGAAGGAGCAATGCTCCGAAAACCAGTGTTTTGAAACAACCCTGTTGGATTTTAATCTGGTGTTGTAAGATTTTTTACTAATAATCTGCAGCACAGATTACTTAAAGAAGTGGCCCTAGAAGTAGGAGATGCATTCATTGGCGGTCGTCCAAGATATTATAGACTCTGAAACAGTTCCTACAGATTAGAGGGTACCTAATGTAATCCCACTATTTAAAAAGAGAGGTAGAGAGAAAACGGAATTATAGACCAGTAAACCTGACGTCGGTAGTAGAGGGGAAAGATTCTGGAACCCATTGTCAAATATCTTATGATGTGGAGATGCCGGCGTTGGACTGGGGTGAGCACAATAAGAAGTCTTACAACACCAGGTTAAAGTCCAACAGGTTTGTTTCAAACACGAGCTTTCGGAGCACGGCTCCTTCACCTGAAGAAGGAGCCGTGCTCCGAAAGCTCGTGTTTGAAACAAACCTGTTGGACTTTAACCTGGTGTTGTAAGACTTCTTACCAAATATCTTATAGCAGAGCACTTGGAAAACAGTGGCAGGATCGGACAGAATTGGCATGGATTATGAAAGGGAAATCATGCTTGACAAATCTACTGGAATTCTTCAAGGATGTAACTAGTAGAGTTGATGAGGGGGAGCCACTGGATGTGATTTATTTGGACTTTCAGAAGGCTTTTGACAAAGTTTCCCCCATAAGAGATTAGCGCATAAAATTAAAGTGCATGGGATTAGGGATAGTGTATGAAGATGGAAAGAAAACTGATTGGCAGACAGGAAATAAAGAGCAGGCATAAACAGGTCTTTTTCCAAATGGCAGGCAGTGCCTAGTGGGGGACTGCAGGGATCAATGCTGGGACCCCAGCTAGTCACTATATATATTAATGATTTAGATGAGGAAACTAAATGTAATATCTCCATATTTGCAGATGATACAAAGCTGGGTGGGAGGGTGAACTGTGAAGAGGATGCAGTGATCCTTCAGTGTGATTTAGACAAGTTGAGTGAGTGGGCAAACAAATGTCAGATGCAGCATAATTTGGATAAATGTGAGGTTAAAGATTGAGAGAGGGGAATGTGGAACGAGACCTGGGTGTCCTCGTACACCAGTCGCTGAAGGTAAGCATGCAGGTGAAGCAGGCAGTAAAGAAGGCAAATGGTATGTTAGCCTTCACAGCGAGAGGATTCAAGTACATGAGCAGGGATGTCTTGCTGTAATTATATAGGGCCTTGGTGAGGCCACACCTGGACTATTTTGTGCAGTTTTGATCTTCTTATCTGAGGAAGGATGTTCTTGCTCCAGGGGGAGTGCAGAAAAGGTTTACCAGACTGATTCCTGAGATGGCAGGACTGAGGGGTGGGAGAGATTAAATCGGTTAGGATTGTATTCACTGGAGATCAGAAGAATGAGGGGGGTATCTCATAGAAATCCATAAAATTCTTACAGGACTAGACAGAATATATGCACAAAGGATGTTCCTGATGGTGAGGAACCAAGGGTCACACAGTGAGGGGTATATAGTTTAGGACTGAGATGAGGAGAAATTTCTTCACTCAGAGAATGGTGAGCCTGTGAAATTTGTTACCACAGGAAGTAGTTGAGGTCGTAACATTGTATGTTTTCATGAAACAGATATATAACACTTGGGGCGAAGGAAATCGAAGGATATAGGGGAAGGTGGGATCAGGTTATTGAATTGGATGATCAGCCATGATAATGGCAGAGCAGGCTTGAAGGGCTGAATGGTCTCCTCCTATTTTCTATGTTTCTATTGGATCAAGTGCTCTTATGCAGGTCCAGAATGACATTACCCTAAACTCAGACTATGAGAGCAGATCTATTATTTTTCAATCACAACTTGGCAGTTATATTACACTTTGATGTGTTAAGAGACATTTATAAGTGGCAGGACTAGAATTTATTGGTGTGTGTTAGTTGTTGCATCCAAGGTGAATTTAATACTTTCCTCTCAAAGCGAATTTTTCAGATGGCAGAAATTCCGGTTGATTTTAAATTACCAATGATGAAGTTCACCATGGCCCCATAGTGAAGAATTGTATTCGTAACAAAGTTGAAGGTTGCTTAGCCAAATGATCCCCAAAAGTTCCAGACAAGATTGTTTGACAGTGGGGTAAGTGTTGCTCTGATAAGAGTTCGAAGTGGTTTACCATGGAGTTCATTGCTAAACCCATTTATTTTTTGAATATGGAAAGCACAATCTGGTGATTACATGCAAGATTGGGGTTTGGCATCATCAAAGAAGATTGTAAAAGAGCTCGGGAAGGAATGGGCAACAAATAGTAGCAGGTGGATAGTGTGTGGGGAAGTATTTCTGCATTTTGAGAGGCAAAACAAGAAATGGGAAAGTGCTCAAAGATATGTCCAAACACCAGCCAGGGTTGGAAACGAGTGCGGAGGCAGATGTTGTAGCCTTTGCCTCGTTGATTGCCCGAAGGCGGAAACCTGATAGGTTGGAGAGCAACCTCTGCACCCTGTTCCCTGGCGTGGCAGGGGGACCGGTTGGAATTCTTGACTCTTGAGAAGGTTAAGTTTGAACTGAGGGGAAGGATGGAGGGGTTCTACAATTCATGGGCATTATTCATTATGCACTTTAAAGAACTGGATAATATTGAACATTAGTTGGGGCGTGTGGGTGGGAGGACTGGCGAGAGGGGGGCCGTGTGTGTTAATGGCGACTATGGGTGATCCCTAATTCCTTTGTGTCATTTGTTTGTGTGAACATGCGGGCTAATGTTTGGGGTTTGGTGGGAGGATGGGATCATTGTTATTGATATGGGGATTGACATATTTGTTACTGATTATTGTTTAATGTTGGTGGGTGTAAATTTGGAAGAAAATGTGAAAAACGAGGAGAATAAAAAATATTTTAAAAAAGATATGTCCAAACAATAATACCTAGGTGGTCCAATAATTCCCTGCGTGAGTGATTGCAATTAAAACCAGATAGCAAACAGTATATTTGGTCTTATAAATAGAGGCATTTCTTTAACATAGGTTTTGTACAATACTGTGTCAAAAAAAATGCGGATAAATATTCAAAGCACAGGACTGTTCAGTAGAGAGCGTTTAAGGAAGGGCATAATAGAAGCGGTTCAGAGAAGATTCGCTCAACTGCTTTCTGGGATGAGGAAAGGTTGGACAGATTGGGCTAATCCATATCCATTGGCGTTTAGAAGAATGAGAGGTGATCGTATTGAAGCTTATTAGATCCTGAGCGGGCTTGACAGAGGGAATGCTTCCCCTTGTGGGAGAGACCAGAACTAGGAGATGCTAATTTAAAAATAAGGAATCTCCCATTGAAGACTGAGATTAAGAGAGCTTTTTCTCTGAGGATCTGGAGCCTGTGGAACTTTCTTTCCCAGAATGCGGTACCGGCATGGTCATTGAATGTGTTTAAGACAGAGATAGATTCTTGACTAACAAGGGTATCTGGGCAGGCAGGATAGTAATGTTGAGGCCTCAATCATCTTGAATAGCGGAGCAGGTTCAAGGGGCCTAATGACTTACTCCTAATTCGTGTATTTGTATATTTTCAAGCAGGTCAACAGGATTTTTGGCAAAAAAAGCCATAATAGACATGATGGGCCTATCATGACCGTATCTGGTCCGATGGAATGGTTGGTTCAGAAATTTCTGCTTGATCATCCCTCCTGGGCCAAACGACTTATTCTTGGAATTGCTAGAAGTAAAGAATATGATTCTCTTCCTGTCTAACGGTCAAGAGCACAATAGTGTCAACTTTCTTGTTCCCTTCTGTCAACTTGACATTAGATAAATGTTTTCCAGCAGAGGTCTCTGGTTAGTGGAGAGCAGGTGAATTTCCAATCTTCTCACCCCAAACAAGGGACACTGAACCCAATTGCAGCACATTAGTCGCTGCTGCATCTAATTCAGTGAATTTCAAAAGTGTACCAGGTTCGATTCCCTGCTGGGTCACTCTCTGTGCGGAGTCTGCACGTTCTCCCCGTGTCAGCGTGGGTTTCCTTCTGGTCCTCCGGTTTCCTCTCACAGTCCAAAGACATGCAGGTTAGGTGGATTGGCCGTGGTAAATTGCCCTGAGTGACCAAAATGTTAGAGGGGGTTATTGGGTTACGGGGAGAGGGTGGAAGTAAGGGCTTAAGTGGGTCGGTGCAGACTTGCTGGGCCGAAAGGCCTCCTTCTGCACTGTATGTTCTACAACATGCTACCTATTTTTGAAATAAAGGTTAAAGATGAAACCGCATTCCATATTTTGAACAGGGTCAAGAAGTTACATGCCATATTTGCTTTGCTACAAAACCATGATGTGGAAATGCCGGCATTGGACTGGGGGCCGCACAGTAAGAAGTCTTACAGCACCAGGTTAAAGTCCAACAGGTTTGTTTCGAATCACTAGCTTTCGGAGTACTGGTCCTTCCTTGGGTGAATGAAGAGGAAGGTTCCAGAAACATTTATAGAGACAAAGTGAAAGATGCAAGACGATACTTTGAATGAGAGTCTTTGCAGGTAATTAAGACTTTACAAGTCCAAACGGAGCAACTGGAGAGAAGGATAATCCCAGGTTAAAGTGGTGTGAATTGTCTCAAGCCAGGACAGTTGGTAAGATTTCCCAAGCCCAGGTCAGATGGTGGGGGGGGGGGGGGGGGGGGGGGGTGAATGTAATGCGACATGAATCCCAGGTCCTGGTTGAGGCCATACGCATTTATACGGAATTTGGCTATAAATTTCTGCTCGCCGATTCTGCGTTGTTGCACGTCCTGACGGCTGCCTTGGAGAACGCTTATCCAAAGATCAGAGGCTGAATGCCCTTGTCTACTGAAGTGTTCCCCATCTGGAAGGGAACATTCCTGCCTGGCGATTGTCACGCGATGTCCGTTCATCCGTTGTCACAGCTTCTGCATGGTCTCTCCAATGTACCACACTTCCGGACATCCTTTCCTGCGTATGAGGTAGACAACGTTGGCCGAGTCGCATGAGTATGTATCATGTACCTGGTGGGTGGTGTTCTCGTGTGTAATGGTGGTACCATGTCGATGATCTGGCACGTCTTGCAGAGATTGCCATGGCAGGGTTGTGTGGTGTCGTGGTTGCTGTTCTGAAGGCTGGGTAGTTTGCTGCAAACAATGGTTTGAGATTGCGCGGTTTGAAGGCGAGTAGTGGGGGTGTGGGAATGACCTTGGCAAGATGTGCGTCTTCATTGATGACATGTTGAAGGCTGCGAAGATGTCGTAGTTTCTCCACTCCGGGGAAGTACTGGATGACAAAGGGTACTCTGTTGGTTGTGTCCAGTGTTTGTCTTCTGAGGAGGTCGGTGCGGTTTTTTGCTGTGGCGCGTTGGAACTGTCGATCGATAAGTCGAGCACCATGTCCCGTTCATACAGGGGCATCTTTCAGAGTCTGTAGATGTCCGTTACGCTCCTCCTTGTCTGAGCAGATCCTGTGTATAGTTCAGTACTCAACACCGACAACTGCCAATCTCCAGACGCAATCCTGCAACTCATCCACTTCATTCTGGATCACACGTCTTCACCTTCGACAACAAGTTCTTCATCCAGACACAAAGAATAGCCATGGGGACCAAAGGCGCACCTCAATATGCCAACATCTTCATACACAAATTTGAACATGACCTCCTCACCTCACAGGACCTTCAACCGACGTTATATACCAGATACATTGATGACATTTTTTTCCTTTTGGATCCACAGCGAAGAATCACTGAAACGACTACATGAAGACATCAATAAGTTCCATCCCACCATCAGACTCACCGTGGACTACTCTACAGAATCGGTTGCATTCTTGGACACACTCATCTCCATCAAGGGCAGGCACCTCAGCACTTCGCTTTACCGCAAGCCCACGGATGACCTCACGATGCTCCATTTTTCCAGCTTCCACCCTAAACACATTAAAGAAGCCATCCCTTATTGACAAGCTCTCCGTACACACAGGAACTGCTCAGATGAGGAGGAGCATAACAGACATATACAGACTCTGAAAGATGCCCTTATACGAACGGGATATGGTGCTCGACTCATCGATCGACAGTCCCAACGCGCCACAGCAAAAAACCGCACCGACCTCCTCAGAAGACAAACACTGGACACAACCAACAGAGTACCCTTCGTCGTCCAGTACTTCCCCGGAGCAGAGAAACTACGACATCTTCTTCGCAGCCTTCAACACGTCATCAATGAAGATGAACACCTTGCCAAGGTCATCCCCACACCCCCACTACTTGCCTTCAAACAACCGCGCAAGCTCAAACAAACCATTGTTTGCAGCAAACTACCCAGCCTTCAGACCAGCGACCACGACACCACACAACCCTGCCATGGCAATCTCTGCAAGAAGTGCCAGATCATCGACATGGGTACCACCATTACACGTGAGAACACCACCCACCAGGTACGCGGTACATACTCGTGCAACTCGGCCAATGTTGTCTACCTCATACGCTGCAGGAAAGTATGTCCGGAAGTGTGGTACATTGGCGAAACCATGCAGAAGCTGCGACAATGGATGAACGGACATGGCGCGAAAATCGCCAGGCAGGAACATTCCCTTCCAGTCGGGGAACACTTCAGCAGTCAAGGGCATTCAGCCTCTGAACTTCGGATAAGCGTTCTCCAAGGCGGCCTTCAGGACGCGCGACAACGCAGAGACCGCCGGCAGAAATTTATCGACAAGTTCTGCACACATGAGTACGGCCTCAACCGGGACCTGGGATTCATGTCACGTTACACTCACCCCCCCCCCCCCCCCCCCCCCCCCCCCCCCCCCTCCATCTGGTCTGGCCTTGCGAAATCCTACCAACTGTCCTGGCTTGAGACAATTCACACCTCTTGAACCTGTGATTATCCCTCTCTCCAGTTGCTCCGTTTGTACTTGTCAAGACTTAATTACCTGCAAAGACTCACATTCAAAGTGTTGGCTTGCATCTTTGACTTTGTCTATATAAATGTTTCTGGAACCCACCTCTTCATTCACCTGAGGAAGGAACAGTGCTCCGAAAGCTAGTGATTTGAAACAAAGCGTTTGGACTGTAAACTGGTGTTGTAAGACTTGTTACTATGCTACTTTCTGGAGGGCCACGAAGAATCCAGCTCGAGTTGAAGGATAGAAAGAAAAACATTTATTTACAATAACATATATATACACAACAGCAGCAGCAACTCCCTTGCTGCTCACTCTCCTCCAGCCGGTTCCAAACGGGCCAGCTTTATTTATGCAGGGAATCTGCCAATGATTTCTGAGCCCCCCTCATTGGGGAAGCTCATACTCCCAAAGGATTGTGGGATTGCCATTAGTCCCCAGCCAATGGTAAGCAGGCAGGTTATAACATTCCCACCCCCCAAAGTCCAAGGAATCCACCGAAGACCCTGCCGAAGGAGGGCGTCGGACTCGTTTTGCCGCAGGTCAGACACCATTTGCACATGACACTGGATTGGGCGGCGTGTAACGAGACGGAAAACGGCGCTTCCGTGATGAACGGCATAATGGTTGTACATCCATGGCCCGTGGGCCCTAGGACTCCCCCCTCTGAGGTGTCCTGTGTCTCCATCTCGGAGTCCGAGTCCGCTGCCTCCGTCATCTTGGTGTCTCTATCTCCACGCAGTTCTGAAACAACCTGCGCATGCTTTGAGTGCGGCACCAGAGGAAGATTGTGAGGAATACTTTCCACTGTGCCTGGTCTGTGTGGCTGCAGAAATGAGCTCCGGGGGCGGGGAATCTTTGAAAGGGATGGTCTTCTACACCGAACGTGGTCTACATGCTTGCGCTGGAGATGACCTTGGGCTTGCAGCTGGTAAGAGAGAGGGCCCGTTCGGCGAAAGATTATGCCAGGGACCCACTGGGCACCACCAGCAAAATTCCGAACGAACAATGGGTCACCGGGCGCAAACTGCCGAATCGGCCGATGCCGAGAAAAACCATGCCCTGCCGTCCTTGTGTGCAGCGTACTTTGTGCCAGTACCCGGGAAAACCATGCTAAGGCGGGTGCGAAGTCTCCGGCCCATTAGGAGTTCCGCAGGAGCTACCCCAGTCACCGCATGTGGGTGGTCCTATATGAAAACAAAAAAACGAGCCAGTCTCGTGTCCATTGACCCAGAAGACTGCTTCTTTAGGCCTCGTTTGAATGTCTGCACTGTGCGCTCTGCGAACGCATTTGAAGCCGGGTGGTATGGGGCGGTGCAGGTATGGCGTATGCCGTTCATCTTCATGAACCTCGCGAACTCCTCACTTGTGAATGGAGTGCCGTTGTCCATGACCAGCACCTCAGGGAGGCCATGCGTACTGAAAGAGAAATTCATCTTCTCGATTGTTGTGCAGGACGTTGTGCCGACCATCTTATGCACCTCTAACCTTTTAGACTGGGCATCCAACAATAGAAGGAACACGGATCCTTGAAAAGGGCCGGCGAATTCCGCATGCAAGCGCGCCCAAGGCCATCCTGGCCATTCCCAGTGATGTAGGGGCGCAGCCGGCGGAAGCTTCTGATGCTCCTGGCACATGGAGCAGTTTTGCGCCACCTTTTCAATATTGGTGTCAAGGCCTGGCCACCAGACATAACTCCGGGCCAACATTTTCATTTTGGTCACACCCGGATGCCCATTTTGCAAGCCCATTCTCCAAGCTCCTGTCCTTTTTCCGGGACAATATCACGTGTCCCCCACAAGAGGATACCGTCTTCCACGCAGAATTCTGACAGCTTGGAGGAAAATGCCCTCAACTCGCCTGGGAGCTGTCTATGCTGCCCACCATACAGGACTATGTGCCGAACCTTTGACAGGACTGGCTCCATCTGGGTCCACTCACGGATCTGTGATGCCGTGACAGGCAAAGTGTCCATAAAATCTAGGGTTGCAACCACCTCACCGGTCGTGGGGTCGACATGGGCTGGTCGATAAAGGCAATCGGCTCAGTGCGTGTCATTCGCTATCTGGGTTCCTGGTTTGTGCTCCAGAGAATACTCGTAGGCAGCGAGCAACAAAACCCAGCACTGGTTCCATGCGGAAGCAATGGGCGGTATTGGTTTATCCTCTCGCAACAGTCCTAGCAGAGGCTTATGATCAGTCACGATAGTGAAGTGGCGGCCATACACGTACTGGTGGAAGTGTTTCACCGCAAATTTCACTGCCAGGCCCTCCTTCTCGATCTGCACAAATTTCTTTGCCGCTGCAGTCAATGTGTGGGAGGCGAAAGTTTTCGGCTGCTCGGCCCCGTTCTCCATCTTGTGGGACAGGACGGCCCCAATACCATACGGGGATGCAGCACATGTGATGAGCAAAGACTTTCCAGGATCATAGTGGGTTAGTAACCCAGACGCAATTGTTGTTTTACCCGCCGGAAAGCGGTTTCTTGCGGCTGACCCCAGACCCAGGCGCGATTCTTCTTTAGCAGAAGATGTAACGGGGCCAGCGTAGTTGCTAGATTGGGGAGGATCTTCCCATAATAGTTTACGAGGCTGAGAAAAGAACGAAGACGCGAAGTGTCAGTCGGGGCGGGGGCCTGTTGAATCGCACGCACCTTCTCTGCGACGGGGTGCAAACCTTCGTGGTCCACCCGATAACCCAGGTAGACTACTTCCTTTGCCTGAAAGACGCACTTTGTGTGACGTAAATGGACTCCAGCCTCCGAAAAGCGTCTAAGGACAGCCTCCAAATTTTCCAAATGTTCCTGCTCCGACGTCCCTGTAATCAAAACATCGTCTAAGTAGACAGCGACACGCGGTAAACCTCCTCAAAATGCCCTACATGACGCATTGAAAAATAGTGCAGGCAGAAGATACCCCAAAGGGCAAACGTGTATATTCATACAGGCCCCGGTGTGTATTAATTGTTGCATATGACTGGGAGGCAGGGTCCAGCACCAACTGTAGGTAGGCGTGACTCATATCTAATTTTGTGAACGAGAGTCCGCCTGCAAGCTTCGCGTAGAGATCCTCTATGCGAGGCATTGGATATCGGTCGAGCCGGGAAGCCGTATTCACTAAGTTTATAGTCGCGAACTGTGGCATCTGGCTTCATTACAGGTCCAATTGGTGCTGCCCAGTCAGCAAAACGGACGGGCCTGATAATACCCAAAGTGTCCAAACGAGTGAGCTCCCCTTCTACCTTCTCGAGCAAGGCGAAAGGCACCGGGCACGTCTGGAAACAGCACGGCGTGGCTCTTGGTTCGACTTGGATACGGGCTACAGCCCTTTTATTTTCCCCAAACCGGGCTGGAATACATCTGGGTATCGTCCCAGCACCTCAGTCAACCCTCCAGAACCTGTTTGGAGGATGTGCTGCCACTGCAACCGCAAATGGCGCAACCAGTCCCGACCCAACAGGCTGGGCCCATGGCCGCCCACCACGATAAGTGGGAAACGCACATCCTGGCGTCCATAAACAACAGGGGTCATCGTAGTTCCTGCAATGTCCAATGGTTCCCCCGTATAGGTGGCCAACCTGGCCTGTGTGTCGGTTAATGTAAGGGTCTGTATACCTTGCTTGATGCGGTCGAATGTCTTCTGGGCGATCACGGAGACCGTTGCACCAGTGTCCAACTCCATCTCAAGCGGGTGACCATTGACCCGTACTGTCACCTTAATGGGGGCCACACGGGGAGCTGCCACACAATGCAGCTGCAGGCTGTCGTCCTCCGTCTCCACGTCCTCTGGAGTAATCGCCGCAGGTTCATCCAAATGGAAGGTATGGCCCCTGGGCTGGCCCCAGTTTCTGTCATAGCGACAGGGCCACTGGCAGCCCCAGGACCGGCATCCGCGACGGGGTCTGCGCCCACAAGTCTGGCACGGACATGGCTCCTCATCCATTGGTTCTGGAGAAGGCTCCCTTCGGGGAGGAATGTCTGACTGCCACTAGCGTTGATCCGGACGTCGCCTCGCCCAAGTTACCGCAGGGGTGCGGGTGGAAGCTTTCGGACAGAAGGGGTTGCGCCCCAATGCTTGCACCTTCATTCCCTGTAGCTCCTGCACTCCCCATTCTGCGCTCTCTCGGGACAATGCTATTTGAATGGCCTGTTGAAAAGTCAATCTTGGCTCAGCTAACAACTTTCTCTGGGTGGCCCCATTTTTTAAAATAAATGTTTTTTATTGGATTTTTGAACAGAGTATATTTTGCCGTTATGTACACTGGATATGATGTATCTATATATATATATGTAAGTAGGCATCCGTTTGTGACGGTGAGGCACTTCCGGAGGGCAATCCTCGAGTGTGTCTGGTGTTGGTGATGCCCCTCGCTTCTCCCGGTTGGATTTCGCAGCCGTTGTCTTCTTGTCCACGCTGCCGCTTCAGCCGCCGCGCCATCCTCCGCCTGTATTTTCCTTTTTCTCTGTTCCTGTGGATGTCAGGTTGTTTAACGTTTCCCTGGAGCGATCGGGTGAATGGCTCCCACGTTCTGTGGAAGCCGTCGTCTGACCCTCGGATGGCGAATTATATTTTCTCCATTTGGAGAGATTCCGAGAGGCCGGACAGCCAGTCTGCAGCTTTAGGTGGTGCTGCTGACCGCCAGCGGAACAGGATTCTAAGTCAGGCGATCAGGGAGGCAAAGGTAACAGCGTCTGCCCTCCTCCCCAGAAATAGATCTGGCTGGTCTGAAACCCCGAAGACCGCCACTTTCGGGCATGGCTACACCCTCACCCCCACCACTTTGGGCATTGCCTCGAAGAAGGCAGTCCAGTACTCCACAAGTCTGGGGCAAGACCAGAACATGTGGGCGTGGTTGGCCGGGGCTCCTTGGCACCGTTCACATCTATCCCCCACCTCCGGGAAGAACCTACTCATACGGGTTCTTGTTAAGTTGGCTCTATGTACCACTTTTAGTTGTGTCAGGCTGAGCTTTGCGCAGGTGGTGGTGGAGTTGACTCTATGCAGTGCTTCGCTCCAGAGTCCCCACCCTATCTCGATCCCCAGATCCACCTCCCATTTCCTCCTTGTTGCGTCCAGTACGGTGTCGGCCCCTTCTACCAGTCGGTCGTACATGTCGCTACAGTTTTCTCTCTGTAATATGCTTGCGTCCAGTAACTCTTCGAGTAATGTCTGTCGTGGCGGTTGTGGGTAAGTCCTTGTCTCCTTTTGTAGGAAGTTCCTGAGCTGCAGGTGCCTCAGTTCGTTCCCCCTGGTCAGCTGGAATTTCTCCGTCAGTTCATCCAGTGTCGCGACCCTGCCGTCGGTGTATAGGTCCCTGACTGTCGGTGTCCCCTCATCCTGTCTCCACCTTTTGAAGGAGGCGTCAGTCAGTGCTGGTGTGAACCTATGGTTGTTACAGATGGGAGCTTTGTCTGACATTTTGGTCAGGCCAAATTGCTGCCGTAGCTGGTTCCAGGACTGGAGGGTGGCTATCACCACCGGGCTGCTGGAGTTTTTTGCGTGGGGATGGGAGTGCCACCGTGGCGAGGGCCCGGAGGGAGGTCCCCTTACTGGAGGCCTCTTCCCCGCACACCCACTCGGCTTCTGGCTCCTTGATCCATCCCCTTAGTCGCTCAGCCGTCGGCCCCCAGTGGTAGAATTGTAGGTTTGGGAGGGCTCGCTCTCCCCTTGATTTTGTTTTTTGTAAGACCTTCTTTGTGATCCTAGCATTCTGGGTGGCTGCATTGTTAATACCTCAAACCAAAAACGGTCACATAACATTTCTGACAAGGTCTCACCATAGCCACAGTACTCAGCAATCCTGCGTAGCCTGGATAGAAAATCGGCAAGGGATTCTCCTGGGGTCCTCTATTAAACCGGTAATGCTGGACTATCGTGGATGGGGTTGGGTTAAAATGTTGCCCCACTAAGTTCAAAAGTTCATCAAACGTTTTGGTGTCCGTCGCAACTGGGTACATAAGGCTCCTAATCACCCCAAACGTATGCGGGCCGCAGACGGTGAGCAATATGACCACCTGGCGCTTGGTTTTGGTAATGTTGTTTGCCCGGAAATAGTAGCACATCCATTGTGCGTACTGGTTCCAGCTTTCCAGAGCAGCGTCAAAAACATTCAAACGTCCATACAGAGGCATGGTTTAATAGAAAACAACTTCCAACCTGTATCCAACAAAAATCCAGGGAGGTGGCTTCAGCAGTGTAGACAGCTATTCACTTTAACCCTCGTTGCCAGTTTTGTGAGGGCTACGAAGAATCCAGCACGAGTTGAAGGATAGAAAGAAATAACATTTATTTACAATAACATATATATATATATATATATAGAACATAGAACAGTACAGCACAGAACAGGCCCTTCGGCCCTCGATGTTGTGCCGAGCAATGATCACCCTACTTAAACCCACGTAACCCGTATCCCAACAATCCCCCCATTAACCTTACACTACGGGCAATTTAGCATGGCCAATCCACCTAACCCGCACATCTTTGGACTGTGGGAGTAAACCGGAGCACCCGGAGGAAACCCACGCACACACGGGGAGGACGTGCAGACTCCACACAGACAGTGACCCAGCTGGGAATCGAACCTGGGACCCTGGAGCTGTGAAGCATTGATGCTAACCACCATGCTACCCCTTGCTGCTCACTCTCCTCTAGCTGGTTCCAAACTGGCCAGCTTTATTTATGCTGGGAATCTGCCAATGATTTCTCTGCCCCCCTCATTGGGGAAGCTCATACTCCAAAAGGATTGTGGGATTGCCATTAGTTCCCAGCCAATGGTAAGCAGGCAGGTTATAACAGCTACAAAACATTTGTTTGTTATTTTGTTGCTCAATTCACAGAAAAGGTGGTTTGCTCGGGTTGTCATTTCTCAAAGCTCTCAAAATAAGAGTCTTGATTACAGACCTGAAATGCACAGACAGCGTTAAGCTTGAGATTCGAAATGCACAGACAGCATTAAGCTTGAGATTCGAAATGCACAGACAGCATTAAGCTTGAGATTCAGCGAGACACAGAGTTGTCAGAACTTTTGTCGCAGGAGTAGCCAACATCCTGCACTTTCCTGGCAGGAGTCAAACACCAAATACAAAGGAATGACTTGGATTCGGAATTTACTGAGGGGCAAGGCTGATTTCCTGTCAGTGTAGTATTAACCTTTATCTGTTTCCCCATTTGCCCTAATTTAAATAATTTAATCTAGTAAATCTATAAATATTTTAAATTTGAAAAAAATCAAGTATTGTATGAGCACAATAGGATCCGGTTACTTTCATTGGTAATCTAACCCCAGAATCATTAATTTGTGAATTAGAATGCTGCATTCCACAATTACTGGACAAACTTGGCTATCTTCCCCAGACACCCTGGCAGTCAGAGACGGGCAGAGAATTTTCTGGTTTGATTTTAACTACTTTAAATAAAATCTGAAGGCACATCCGCCATTCTCTGTAGATCTGTGCATAGAGAACTTTCAAATAATGACCACAGCTGTTTACCGAAAAGAATAGCAGATAATTCACTCGTATTAATTTTTCGAGTCAGTGCAAATATCGGTCACAGTGGTGAACATGTGATCTTTGGAAGTTTTATTTGAGGGTTTGTCAATGCTGTTACTCATCATTTTTGTAACTAGTCAGACTGGTATTGGTAAATGCCTGGCGTCACCTGTTGCTTGATCAGGACATGATCCAAGGGCAGCACGGTAGCACAGTTGTTAGCACTGTTACCTCACATCGCCGAGGTCCCCGGTCCAATCCTGGCCCTGGGTCACTGTCCGTGTGGAGTTTGCAGACTCTCACCGTGTTTGCGTGTGTTTCGCCCCCACAATACAAAGATGTGCAGGATAGTTGGACTGGCCACGCTAAATTGCCGCTTAATTGGAAAAAATGAATTGGGTACTCTAAATTTAAAAAAAATAAAATCAGGACATGATCTTGAGGTGCAGAAGTAGGGGTTTGAAGCTGGAAAGGACATGACCAGTTTTGGAATCATGCTATTTCAATCTGGCTGGATGGAATAACCAGGGAGCGAAGTGTGTTTCTACAATGATTTTAAACGTGCATCTATTTTTCAGCTGTGTTCTGGTTGGTATGTGATACAAATATTCTCTTTGATTCAACAGTTCTTAAAAGGTTTGCGGTCAAAAATGAAAGAAAAGTAATGGAGTCCCATTCTTCACTGTAAATTCTGGCATTCATTATCCTGAAAATAAACAGGTCTTCTTAAGGACATTGGTCAACGTGCTATTTCAGTATGGCTGGATGGAATAACAAGGGAGCTAAGTGTGTTTGTGCAATGAATTTATATGTGCATCTATTTTTCAGCTCTGTTCTGGTTGGTATTTGATACAAATATTCAAACTCTCCATGATTAAATGTGTATTAATAATGCTGTTTATCCTAAGAATTAACCTTTAGACTTGCAGATATGGGTATGTGGCACACCATAACATCGATAACATTTACATTTTATTCTGTTTATGCCTCCAAAGCATGGTTATTACTGTCAATTACTGGTGGCAAATAATTGACCAAGGTATTTGATTTGTTTTTCTTGATCAATTTTATAGTATTTTTTTCAACACAACTGATGCTCCGGGCTACCATTTGACTTGTGTTTTTTCGGAGAGATTTATTTGATATCGTTAATAGATAAACTTTGAATTTTTAACTTGCTCTTTTAGGGCCATGGAATGCTGCCATATTTTGCTAACTTTCGTCTGGTTGCAGAATTTTCAACTCCTTTTGTTAACCAGCGGTAGGTATATTAGTATTAATGAACAAATCGACAGATGTTATCTGTAATCTATAATATTTTGAAGGTGCCAAAGGAATAACTCTCTTATTTGCTTCTTCACTTGGTTTTGAAATCAGATGCAGTCAGTCCTTCTTTAAAACAAAAAGGCTCAGATTTTACTCCCAAAATAATCCTGCATATCATGTGGACACATTATCAGTGTGTACGTCATTCCTAAAGAAGAGAGAGCCATCACGAGTTGCTGGATGATTTTTGCTGCTTCCCCATTAGCCCTGGTGGGGCAGGGGGTGATGAGAGCTCTGATGTTTCAGGATTTAATTTTTGGCATTTTCAGATTAATTGCCAATTTAACTTGCCCTACAAGGTTTGAGCTGCTACGTAACAGTGCAAGTATATTTTAATGAGGTGATTAATCATCTAGCAATATAAATCAAACTCCTTAAGACCAGAAAAGGAACCATTTAAATTAGACTCTCATCCCTATTGACAGTATGTTGTTCGATTTAAAAAAAAATCTTTTTTCTTGCTTTCATTGATGTTTTTCTTTCTTTCCTCTTAATCCATTCTCTCATTCCCTCTCTATCTGATTTGACTAATTCACACTATTTCTTCTCCATTGTTTTCCCCTCTATTCATTTTTGATTCCTTAAATTTCATTGGTTAAGTCACGCTGTTGGTCCTGTCATTCATCAAGGTCCAGATTCCCATTGCTCTTGACATGCCATTATCAGCTCACACTTCCAATGAAATGAAATGAAAATCGCTTACTGTCACAAGTAGGCTTCAAATGAAGTTACTGTGAAAAACCCCTAGTTGTCACATTCCGCGCCTGTTCGGGAGGCTGGTACAGGAATTGAACCGTGCTGCTGGCCTGCCTTGGTCTGCTTTAAAAGCCAGCTCTTTAGCCCTGTGCAGCAACTTGAGCAAAAGAATTTGAGCTAAGGCTGAGAGTAAAAAGGTCTTGACTCATGGGGCACCCTGTGAGATGCCCTACTCCAGCAAAATCTGTGCTGACATTGTTTCAAAGCTGGCCAGTTTGCCTTTGGGGTAAAATTAAAACTAAAACTGGATTTATGCTAACCCATATTCTGACTCACTGCGACCTGATGCATTCTTCAGGTAATACTTGTGGTCTTGTGTTTTCTTTTTCTCCTGCACCCTCTATTTCTCAATCTCCTTTCTGCTTTCTGCCAGTTGTTGTAAAGATCTTGCATGTTGTGTGCTGTAGTTGATTGTCCATACAAGCACCTGGCCAGGGTGCAATTCAACAGTGATGTCCCTTAAGTGCACCATGTTCAGCTGTCAAACACCTATTGACCCGCTAAATACTTGTGCATTGGCTTTGCCAAGTCCTGCCGTTGCATCGTTCCAAATGACGACCAGACCACCTCCAGCTTTCCAGTTTACATTCTTCTGCTTTTTGGTGTATGAATCAGAGGAAAGACTGGCGGAGAGTAGAGTGCGCAGTGATCATCCTATTACAAATTTAACACTTATGAATGCGACAAACTGTTTCTATCTGTAATAAATAGCGAGTGAATGATCAGACCCCTTTCGTTGAGGTTTGAAACTTACAGAACTAGTTCCTTACGATAGTGTCTTGCCAACTATATTCGGCTGTTTAATCAATGACCTTCCATCCATTATGTGTTCAGGGGCAATGTCAAGATTTTCTTTGTAGCTCATAGCCTGTTCCTTTGAAAGTATGGTACATTTTAAATTTTTCTTTGTGCATCTTAACATGGACAGCCTGCATTCTATCTTCTAGGTTGCTGTGTCGCATCACACACGGCTGGCAGGGATCATTGGTTGGGACTGAGGCTGTTCACAGATGATCCCACAATGTTCACAACATTCTCAGTGAAACCTGCTGGGATCTGGATGGCAGCTCATCTTGGGATGACAAGTTAATTGACAATATTTGCAGTGCATAGGTGTCGAGGAGTGACTTTCATGGGCACAACTATTGCTGAGTCACCCACAATCAACATCCCAATGTCTGGTTTGACCAAAAGCAAAATTGTACTACCCATATCAGTGCCATAGCTACGAGGTCAGGGCACTGGCTGGTTAATGTGTGATGAGTGACTCGCTTCCAGATCCTTCAAAGCCTCTTCACCATCTGTGAAACTCAAGTCAGGAATGTGATAGAATTCTCATCACTTGCCTGAATTGTTTGCGCGCAACAGCACTCTGGAAGCTTGTTACTATCTAGGAGCAAACAGTCTGATTCCTTGGTGCCCTTGCTACTGATAGTAGGGGGTTCAGTCATTGTAGTGCCATTGATTGTCAAGGGGCGATGGTTTGATGCTCTCTTATTGGAGATGATCATTGCCTGGCACTTGTGTGGCATGAATGTTACTTTCCACTTGTCAACCCAAGCCGGAATGTTGTGCAGATCCTCCTGCATTTGGACATGGACTGCTTCAGTGTATGAAGAGTCGCAAATGATGTTGAACATTGTGCAGTCATCAGCAAACATCCCCACATCTGACATTATGTTGGAAGGAAGGTCACTGATGAAGCAGCTAAAGATTGGTGAGTCCAGGACACTACCCTGAAGAACTCTGGATTGATATCCTGAGACTGAGATGACTGACCTACCACAACCATCTTCCTTTGTGCTAGGTATGACACAAACCAGTAGAGAGCTTTCCCCCTGATTCTCATTGACTCCACTTTAGCTAAGGCTCCTTAATGCCGTACTCGGTCAAATGCTGCCCTGATGTCACAGGCAGCCAGTCTCACCTCACCTCTGGAGTTCAGCTCTTTTGTCCATGTTTGAGCCAAGGCTGTAATGAGGTCAGGACCTAAGTGATCCTGACGGAACCCAAACTGAGCGTCCATGAGCAGGTTATTGCAGAGTAAATGTCACTTGATAGCATTATTGATGATCCCTTCCATTATTTTGCTGATGATTGTGAGTAGACTGATAGGGCGGTAATTGGCAAGGTTGGATTTGTCCTGTTTCTTGTGTACAGGACATACCTGGACAAATGCCAGTGCTGTAGCTGTACTGTAACAGCTCGGCTAGGGGCACAGCAAGTTCTGGAACACAGGTCTTCAGTACTATTGCCAGAATATTGTCAGGACACATAGCCTTTGCAGTATCCAGTGCCTTCAGCCGTTTCTTGATATCATGTGGGGTGAATCGAATTGGCAGAAGACTGGCATCTGTGATGCTGGGGGCCTCCGGAGGAGGCCGAGATTGCTGATCCACTTGGCACTTCAGGCTGAAGATTATTACGAATGCTTCAGCCTTTCATTTGCACCGATGTGCCGTGCTCTTCCATCTGGATGGAGATATTTGTGGAGCCACCTCCTCCATTGAGTTCTTTGAATTGCCCACCACTATTCATGGCTGGATGTGGCAGAACGGCAGAGCTTCGATATGGTCCATTGGTTGCGGGATCGCTTAGTTTGGTCTATCACTTACTGCTTATGTTGTTTGGCATGCAGTCCTGTGTTGTTGCCTCACCAGGTCTCATTTTTGGCTATGCCTGGTGCTGCTCCCGGCATGCACTCTTCATTGAACCAAGTTGATTCCCTGGCTTGGTGCAAATAGTAGAGTGGGGGATATGCCGGGCCATGAGGTTGCAGATTATGACTGAGTACAATTCTGCTGCTGATAGCATGGACGCCCATTTTTGAGTTGCTCGATCTGTTTGACGTCTATCTCATTTAGCACAGTGGTAATGCCACACAACACGATGCTGGGTATCCTCAATATGAAAACAGAACTTTGTCTCCATAAGGACTGTGCAGTAGTCTCTGCTACCGATTCTGTCATGGACAAATGCATCTGTGACAGACAGGTTGGTGAGGATGAGGTCTAGAATGTTTTGCCTTCTTGTTGGTTCCCTCACCACTTGTCGCAGACCCAGATCAACAGCTATGTCCTTTATGGCTTGGCCACAGGTGGTGCTACTGAGCCACTCTTGGTGATGGATATTGAATTCTCCCACCCAGAGTGCATTCTGTGCCCTTGCCACCTTCAGTGCTTTCTCCAAGTCGTGGTCAACATGGAGGAGCACTGATTCATCAGCTGACTGGGGACGCTGTGCGGTAATCAGCAGAAGGTTTCCTTGCTCATGGTTCGACCTGAAACCATGAATTCATGGTTCTGGAGTTGATGTTGAGGGCTCCGAGGGAAACCCCCTCCGGACTGTATTCCACTGTGCAGCTACCTGTGCTGGGTCTGTCCTGCCGGTCGTCAATTATCTTGGAATTCCCTGCCTAATACCATTGTGGAAGTGCCATTGCCACAAGGACCACAGCAGAGAATGGTGAATGCTCGCTGGAAAGTAGGACGGTGATGAATTGTAAAGTGATAGGAAAATAACTTTTTAATTAAATCAATTATTGTATATTTGTTCAAGCAATCGGTTCCGCAGTACTATTTCAGTTACTTGTATGAAGACTTTGTTGTTTTTCATCCAAATGGGATGCCAGACAGTGAGAAGAAAAATTAACAGTTGGATAATGTTGACTGTTGACCTTATGTAAGGCTCGAGAATTCCACGGTAAATAGAAGCTTTTTGTACACCTGAACCACACGAGCCAGTTCTTTCAATTTAACTTGGTAGTAAGTTTGTCAATGTGTCGTCCTCTCAATTACATGGTCAAAATATAAAGTTATTCTGCATTACCAGCACAAAGAGCAATATTCCTGAATATTCCTCAAACTCGTACTGGTCTTGAGTAAAGTGGGAAGAAAGACTTGCATTTTAGTGCCTTTCACAACTACAGGACATCCCAAAACACTTTACAGCCATGCTGTATTTTTGAAGTATGATCACTTTTGCAATGTAAGAAACGTTGGTCAGGACACTGGGGATGACTCCTCTGCTCTTCCAACATAGTGCAAAGGATTTTTTACATCCACCAGAGGGCGCAGACAAAGCCTCTGTTCCATGTCTCACCCAAATATTGGCACCTTCACCAGTGCAGCGTTCCCTCAGTACTGCACTGGAGTATTGGCCTTGGTTCTTGCACTCTAATTCTGGAGTGGGACTTGAACATTCTTGTGATCTGCTGACAACTGAGCCATTACTGACACTATTAGATCAAGCTGATATTTAGATGTTGCTGTAGATATGATTCCCGCAGATTATAAAGAAAGCAATTGCAATGTGGGGCGACTATAGGATCTTTATAGAAGGATAAACTAAGATGGGGAAAGTGACCTTCCTCGTCTATAATTATCTTTTTGATGCAGAAGTTTGGGTTATAGCAATTGCTCGTTTGTCAACTCTTCAATTCCCTAAAATCAAAAATTGAATTGAGGCTAAATATCAAGGTCAATTTTCTGTAGGATTTTCAAAGTTCTCCCTGAAAAATGAGCAGCAGCCAAGTAACTGCAAGCAGTTACAGATGCGATTGGATGTCAAATCGTGCATTGTTAAAATTGATCAAGAAAGGTCAACAGTGTTGCTTGCTGAGCAACACTGTAAAGGAGCCAGTCTTTTTAATTTGCAAGCAGTCAGCTCTGAGGGTTTTAATTAGATCCATTGCAATGACAAAGACGGCAAAACCTGACAGGGAGGCGATCCCCAAAGTTTGCCTCTGATCACTGTTGATAGCTCATCCAATTCCAACCTCAGTAATATCAGAGAGATCATGAAACCTTTGTGTCGGAATTTGTGATTCCATATTTATGCCAGCTGATCTAGTTTGATATTCAAGTTCTGCTGTTGGATGTATTACCAACAGTTTACACTTTCCACACCAATTGTCCTGTTCTTAGGAACTCTCTCCCAGACTGCTCAAAAATTGTACCTTTTGCATGTAGAAGTTTGAAAGCAGAATTGGAAAATCTAGGTTTCTGGATGATGCTCCAGTACAATATCTTTTCTGCGTTTGCAGCAGGCAACCAAGTCAACTTTGTGAGGTGTCCATCTTTTAATACCTTCTTTATATGAAGATTGCACTTTCCAAAAGAAGGTCTGATGTGACTGGGAAGAGGAAAGTTGAACTTGAAAATGAGGCAGGAGCATCCTTGAATTGTGTTGAATCCCTCCTCTTGAGATGTCAGATAATCTGCTTGTCAGTTTATGTTCAAATCACCAGAGATTAGGATGCAAATATGTAAATGGTATTTTCATTGTGGTGTTGCGTTGGAAGTGTTTCTCATAATTGCCCTTTGCTTTTCAGGTGGTTTTTTGAAGCATTAGGTTACCCAAAAACTTCCATGCCAAATATTATTAATGGTTTTCTGATGATGATGGTATTCTTCCTGGTGAGAATTGCCGTCATGCCTCCATACTATAGCAAAATGATTTCCACATTTGGAACAGAGGCCTTTGACAAACTTGGACTACGAGCACAATTTGCTTGGATCGCTGCCAGCATTTGCTTAGATGTTATGAATATAATGTGGATGTATAAGATTGGAAGGGGATGCTACAAGGTTTTGACTGCCTGCAAGAAGCAACGGGCAGACATTCGGGAAAACGGAAAACAACGGTAGAGAATGGCTTTGCTTGGAGTGAATTTTTTAAAAAGATTTTTTTAATAAGAGCATTTATTGTTGGTGTTTTGTTTGCAACAGTGGAACTTAGTTGCATAAACCAACAACGTACTGTATGTATCACTTCAAAAAACTGTTCATGCAAATACAGGTGACCATTGAATTTTGGAACTTGTATAACGTATATTTATGACTTTGCAACGGTAGAGTGTACAAATTGAATACGCACTGAATTACAATCGCTTGCTTTTTCATACTTTAGAAATAGTATGTGGAAGTCCTCAAACTGCATGCTGGTTACATCGAACTCTCCATTAAGCACTGTTTTAGGTTTGCACTATTTATTTTGGAACACATTGTGATGCTTTGAACACTGCAAGCCAACTGTATACCTGCATCAAGACTTTTTTTTTGCCATGAAGGAATTATATTTGGAATACTTATAAACAGTTTCAAGGACCTACAAATTCTTCTTCACTGAAAATTAGCAAGAATAACTTGCATTTATACAGTGCCTTTAACATAGGAAAAAGTCCTGAGGAATAGCTATGAAAGAAGCAGCCATGTCCTGCAGGATTGGAGGATCAATCTGTCTATTTGCATGCATAAGCAGACTCCTATTAATATCTTTTATTTGTATTTTACTATCTACATTCATCAATTGTGTTTTTAAGATGCATAAATATTTCATTATGAAAAGTCATATAATGTGATCCTGCTGTGTGGAACTTATTGGACAAAAGAGGTTGCCTGATCTTTTTTGACTTAGGAATTATTAATGATAACTTACTGGGTATGTAGACAATAGGATATCCTTCCTTCAGTTGAACCTAAAAATATAATTCGACAGATTATATTCACAAATCGCAGCAAATAATCAGTGCTATATGTGATTTTATAATTTAATCTTGTACAATAATTAGTGGTGAAGGGGTCGCAAATAGCTACTTGTCATAGCTTTGATTTTTGGTTTTGAGTAACATTTTCGACTGAAAATGGACTAGTGTGGAAAATTTAATGTGGATTTTAAAGACTTGTCAATTCTGTATCTTGTAGGAACAAATAATAGACATTAATATCTTGATTCTCATGAGATAGATGAAACTATAATGGTTTGCATTTTTTGATTATAGCAATAACATCCAAGGGATGATTTTTATTGGTCTTCTAGTGCTCACACATTGACCAGCATTCCTTAATTGTGATCACAAAGCCCTCCAACACAATGTTATTTCCATGTTCGCAGTGCAGAATTGAGATTTTCTCTGCTGTAATTGCTTCTTTACTGGGCAGGTTCATTGAAACTTGGAAGGCTTTTTATTGTTGTTTGTTTCATTAGGTCATATAGGCTTGGGAAAATTAGTTAATTGAGCAGTCTCTACAATAATAGATCATTAGATGTCAAAAACCTTTTTCTGTTAGCAGTTGTCACTATTTTAGGTAACATCCAATAGTACTTATTCACATTTAATTGATTCGAAATTCCGTGGAGACAGCTGGTTACATTCCAGTAATATGTACCACATGAAAATCCTGAGTTCAATTTGTAGGTCTTTAACATTGTGTGTGATGAGACTTCAAGGAGAAAAATTTGACCAGCAGAGCGAAATAAGTAGCTAAACACCTTGTGAGTTATGGTGTGCTTCTTTAATGCCTGAATCAAACCAACACTTAACGATATGGGTAGATTATGTTCATGGAATTGTTTATTTGTATTTTATGGTGGCAAAAACAGGCTAATATTGTACTTGCCTCTGAGTTCTCAACTCTAAACTAAAATAAATGTTAAACCAATTGATCTAGCCTGCTGTTCAAACCTACTGTGTTTGCTTCAGCACCTGCATACCAATTTCAAACTTGCTATTAATGAGCTGGTGGTTTCTAAAGAAAAATTATAACTTATGTTTTTTTTTTTACGATGCATACAATTATTTGGTGTGTGTTTGTATATTTGATGATAAGTGCATTTTCCACCACGATCTCGTATAAGTCAATTGGAGGGATTAACTGCCTTAACGTTTTGGTAACATTTACGTGTTTTGTATCGCTAGTTCTCCAAACCAATACACTCCTGCTGGTGTTAAAATAGAAAGAAAAGGTCTAAATTTGTATAAAATCTTAATTGCATCAGAATCTCAATGTATTATACAGGTAAAATGTGAATGTTGCAAAATATTAATGTAGCACCTTAATAGTTGAGAGCATTGCAGATGGATGTCATTTGAAGCTGCTGAACGACTATTATATTCACTAAATGCAAGTATCTATTGTTTCATGTCATTAATTCGGCTATCTTTTGTACTTTTGAGAAAGCATGCCCTATTTTGCTGTTATTAAGCACATTTTGAACTTAAATTATTTTTATCATATTCTTAATAGCATGAGTAAGATACTTAGTGTAGATGGCCATCTTCGTTTATACCAAAATACAAGTCTATTTATAGCAAAATACATTTTTATCAATATAAAACAGCAGAAGATTTTCCTGTACTGTGCATATATGTTACTGTAATCACCTGTCCCATTAACCAAGAATTCTGTCAGCCACAATAAATGTACTATTTTGTAATTATTTATTTAAACGTGTCTGTGGGTGATGGGGGATATGCATGCATATATAATTTTAAATTTGTAGTGATCAAAAAGAAATTTGAACTGGGGGGGAGAACTGATCATGTTTTGGTTTTATGCAGTGTTTTAGAGTTACTGTTTCTTTGTCACTGTTGATTTATGTTAGCCTTCGTGATGGACATTGTAGCGTAGCCAATTTACAACTCATCCATTGATCTCGAACTGAAATTCAGTATCGATCTAAGAAGATCTAAGTGCTTCCCAGGAACTGTTGATGCTTAATGGAGTACAGGAAAGACTGGTGTAGCAATAATTCATTTGGCCAGATTTGATCCCAAATCTGTAAATTCATTACTCCCGGCCTATTGCAGCAATTGGGTTGTTGAAATTGGATTACAACCTCCCCCCCCCCCCCTTCCCTTTTTGGTGAGGGAGGAGAAAACCTGTCAGGGTTCCAACTCTTGTTTCCCTTTGCTGAGAGGTCTCCAGATGTGGATTTCTGGGGATAGTGGTATCAGACTTGGCTGTTATCGCCTCTGTGGTCAAATAGCTGGTTGAGATTTTCTGTTTTATTAGGCCTATGGAGAATTGTCACCATTGTGAAGTACCCTGGTAAGAATCAGCATCACTATTACACAGGTAATTGTTATTTTGAAAAGAAGTTGCATATTTACGGCTTATTAAAAGAATTGTTCCAATGCTCCAAGCAGACACGTCCAAGCTACCAGCATAATATTTTCTAATGAAGTGAGGAGAGCTTATGTCCTGGATGTGACATCGATTGTCATACATGATATTTAAATATTTTTTAATATCTATGCTTATTTGGCTTTAAAATGTAATGAAATTGCCTCAATTTTACTTCATTTTTTTTGGAAGGGACTCTTTTAGATATATATGTTTTTTTCATCTATATTACCTATAATGCTTTGTCCATGAAACTGAATATTGTTTCTTTGCGAATTGTTCTAAGTGCTGAATAACTTAATTTCCTGAAATCACATTTTTAAAACATGTAATGTTTTGAAGGAGAGTTAAGGTTGCACTAGACTGTCAATAGCTTTTACAGTGTAGCAAAATGATGAAAAGATTCTGAGTGATTAATGTGGTACGGCACTAAACTGCCGGCGATGAATGTTTATGGATTAGTTACGTACTTGCCCTAATCTTTTAAAGTTCGTTAACACAATACATTGGAATCTATTTAATTGCTACTTCGGAACCATAACAATGAAGCTGTTATAAAAGCTACTTTTAAAGAGTAAATAGACTAGAGAACTATTTCTAGTGCCAGAAGGGCCAGTAACCAAAGGACACAGATTAAAGTTAATTGGCAAAAGGGCCAAAGGCAACATGCGAGGGGGGAAAAATAGAACAGACAGCAAGTTATAATCTAAAAGTACTGTCTGACAGCGAAGTGAAAGTGGATTTAGTAGTAACTTTCAAAAGGCAATATAATAAACACTTAGAAAATAGGCAAAATAAAGTGGGGGAATGGGACTAATTGGTTCTTTCCAAGGGCACGATGGGCCGGCAGATTGGACTTTGTATGTATATTGTTAAGCGTTTACATTAAAATTAGATATTTGCACAATACCCTTAATAAGTACCACAAGTTGAAGTCCTATGAATGCCATATAAATACCACTTTTGGTCAAATCTTGCATTTATCATGCTGCTCAAAACTATATCCAGGTTTGCGTTGAAAGCTTTTGATGCTATGTTAGATAATCTTGCGTGCAATTTTTGTTTCTACTTAAATGTATTTCACATGTGACAAGCCTTTTGCTTAGAAATTTAACACATTTCTGAAAGATCATATTCTAAATGACAATAAAGCATTTGTTCTGGTCGTTGACTTTGCTGAAGAGTAATTTGGTTTTCCATAATTTTTTAAAGTATTTTTATTCCAAATTTTCAACGTTTTTACATTTTACAGCAATAACAAACCCACCCAACACATTAAACCTCCCTCCCACCCCTCTTTCAACAGTCCATGATAACCAATTTTCCAAAATGCAGAATGAACAAACGCCAACTTTTGTAGATCCCAGCCCCCCCCCCCACCCCTCCCCCCCCCCCCCCCCCCCAGCACATTTCACCTTCTCCAAGGCTATGAACTCCAGCAGGTCCGTCCGCCATGCTCAGGCACAGGGTGGCGAAGCTAACCTCCACCACAACAAGACCGCCTGTTAGCAATCAATGAGGCAAAGGCTAAGACATCCGCCATTGCACCCATCTGCAATTCTGGCCTGTTTGACAACCCAAATATGGCTTCCAAGGGACTTTGCTCCATATCAACATGCAAAACTCCCAAAATGGTGCTTAAAATCACCCTTAAAACCTTTCCAGCTTCGGGCAAGACCAAACCATATGCACATGATGCGCATATTCACCTTCCACAGCATCTCTCCCTACACTCCCTCCTCCAACACCACCCCCAGCTCTTCCTCCCACTTTTCATAACTCTCTCCATGGACATCTTATCCTCCTCCAGAATCCTCCCATAAATCGCCGAGATGAACCTCTCTCCAACCTCCCCCCCCCCCCCCCCCCCCCCCCCACCTCTGCTGACAGCACTGCCTCCACCAATGAGGAGGCAGGCACTGACAGGAAGGTCTGGAAGACCTTCCTCGCAAAGCCCTGTACATGAATGTACTCAAAACCTTTGCTTTCCTGCGCCAAGCCAAACTTCTGATTCAGCTCCTCCAGACTCACAAATCCTTCATCTCCCTAATCCCTTTCTCTTCCCATCCCCAAAACCTTGCATCCATCTTCTCCAGCTCAAATCCGTGATTACCCGTGATCGGCATCCCCCTGCCCCCGACTGCGGTCTCCTCTGCAGCACCACCTGTCCTGCCCATGCAAACAGAGTGATCAGGCTATTCACCCCCTTGAAAAACGCCTTGGGCAAAAAGACTGGCAGGCACTGAAACAGACACTAAAACAGTGGTAAAATGTTCATCTTCACTGCCTGTACCTGGCCTGTCAGTGACAGAGGAAGATATTCCCACCTCAACAAATCAGCCTTCGCCCTCCCCACCAAGAAAAGACCTGCCCAGTCCCAGTCCAACTGCACCCCCAGATACCTAAAGTGAGACGCTGTCAAATGGAATGCCAGCCCCGTCCCTGGAAAGGAAATCACAATGCTCCCTTTTCCCCAAATTCAGCTTGTACCCTGAGAACGTCCCAAATCTATGTCCCCCACCAAGGAATCCGACTCCAAAATATATAATAAATCTCACACATACAAGGCCACCCTATGTTCCATACACCCCCCCTCCGCCCTCACTATCCCGTTCCATAACTCCGAGCTGCTCAGCGCAATGATCAAGGGCTCTATCGCCAACGCAAACAGAAGGGGGGGGGGGGAGACATGGGGCACCCATGCCTCGTTCCCCTGTGCAATGAAAAATACCCCAAATTCATTTCATTTGTGCACACACTCGCCATCGGCTCCTTTATAAAGCAACTTCACCCATACCACAAACTTCGGCAAAATCCCAAATTTCCCCAAAACCGCAATCGGATAACTCCATTCCATCCGATCACCTTCTACGCATCTAATCCCACCACCACCCCCAACTCCCGTGCCTCTGCTGGAGAAAGCGTCACATTTAACAGCCTCTTCATATTCGATGACAACTGTCTGCCCTTGACGAACCCCGTCTGATCCTGCCCAATCACCCTTGGAAGGCATACCTCGTACCTTTACCAATATTTTGGTGTCCACAAGGTGAGACATGGGCCTGTACAACACACAATCCACCGGGTCCTTAAGCAGCAATAAGATGGAGGACTGACCCATCATTTTCGGTAAGAACCCCCTGTCCATCGCGCCCTCTAACATTTCCACCAGCAACGGCGCCAGTTTGTCCTGAAGTATCTTGTAAATTTCAACTAGGAGCCCATCCAGCCCCATCCGCCTTCACTTCCTCTACCCCCACCAACTCCTCCAGCTCCGCTTTCTCCACTTAACAATATAATAATCACTTATTGTCACAAGTAGGCTTCAATGAAGTTACTGTGAAAAGACCATAGTCGCCACATTCCGAGGCCGGTACAGGAATTGAACCTGCTGGCCTTGTTCTGCATTACAAGCCAGCTGTTTAGCCCACTGATAAACCAGCCCTACCCAACATTGGGCATTCTAACCACTCATCCCTCCCCATCAAAAAACCTCCCTCATCGAGACTTCCGGTTGCGGCTATGCAGAGCTAAGACGCACATTCGGCAGCTCCAGCCAGAAACGGACTTTTGGGCTCTTTTTAGGGCCCCCAACAGCATTTGTTCGACGATTCCCAGTGTGGGAAGGTGACAGCAATATTTCCCCGGCACTGTATGGTTTGGACCAGGAGTGGAGCGGTGAAGAAAGTAGAGTTGGAGCAGCGAAAAGAGCGAGGGAGGAAAACCAAGATGGGGGCGGGTGGAGATCAGGCAGCGTGGGTGCAGTGGACGCAGGAGCAGCAGAAGTTTCTCCAGCGCTGCTTCACGGAGCTAAAGGCAGAGCTATTGGAGCCAATGTAGGCTTCGATTGACAAGCTGCTCGAGACCTAGAAGGCCCAAGGGGCGGCGATCTGGGAGATGTGGCAAAAGGCCTCCGAGGACGATATCTTGGGCCTGGCAGTGAAGGTAGAGACGCACGAGGCGCTGCATAAGAAATGGCAGGCGAAGTTCGAGGACATGGAGAATCGGTCGAGGAGGAAGAACTTGCGGATCCTGGGTCTCCCGGAGGGGGTGGAGGAATCGGATGCCGGAGCATACGTGGTCATGATGCTGAACACGCTGATGGGCGCGGGGGCCTTCCCGGGGCCCCTGGAGCTGGAGGGGCCCCATCGAGTCCTGGCGAAGAGGCCCAAGCCCAATGAGCCGCCATGGGCGGTGCTGGTGCGGTTCCACCGCTTCGTGGACAGGGAGTGTGTCCTAAGGTGGGCAAAGAAAGAGCAGAGCAGCAGGTGGGAGAATGCAGAGGTCCGGATATACCAGGACTGGAGCGGGGAGGTGGCCAAGAAGAGGGCCGGGTACAATCGGGCTAAGGCGGCGCTGCATCGGAAGGGGGTGAAATTTGGAATGTTGCAGCAGGCACGACTGTGGGTCACCTTCAAGGACCGCCAGCCACCACTACTGCGAGATGCTGGAGGAGGCGTGGACGATTTATCCAGGCCGAAAAAGTTGGACTCGGATTGAGGGTCGGTGGCGAGGGGATGTCGAGAGGGGATTGATGTGATTGTTGTGTTTTGGGGGAATGTTCTGTTCTGTTTGGTACTGCTTTTTCTCTTTTTTTCTGGTCTATAGTGGGGGTTTGGTGAGAGTGTGGGCGTCGGTGGTTGGAAGAGGGGCCACCGTTGGGGGGGACGGGAGAGGGGAGGCCAGAGGTGGGGGAGCTGGGATTAGGCCGTGAATGGGAGCTGCGCCAGGGGGGAGCGGGGCCGGCTTGGTGGAAAGCGCGGGCTTTTTCCCGCGCTAGGGGAGGAAGGGGGCGGGGTCAGAGGGGAAGGGTGGTGCCGGAGAGGAGCGCCCGCTGATGGACAGGCGGGGGAAGGGGACATTCTCACACTGGAGGGTCGATGGAGTGGCGGGTGCGGCCAGGGTCAGCAGGAGTCAGCTGATTTACGGGAGTGCTATGGGGGGAGCAACACAGCTAGTGGGGGACCTGGGGGTGGGGGGGAACTGGGTTGCTGCTGCAATGGCCAAGGGGGAGCTGGAGTCTGTAGAGAGAGTCGGGGCGGGGGTCTGCCGCTGGGGGGAACGGAGAGTGCGGGAGGAGTGGGCACGTGGCTGGCCTAGAAAGAGTGATGGCTAATCGGCGGGGGGGGGCAGGTAGCCCCCTTATCCAGCTGATAACGTGGAATGTGAGAGGCCTGAACGGGCCGGTCAAGAGGGCCCGTGTGTTGGCGGACCTAAAGGCACTGAAGGCAGATGTGGTCATGCTCCAGGAGACGCACCTGAGGGTGGCAGACCAGGTTATGCTGAGAAAGGGGTGAGTAGGGCAGGTCTTCCATTCGGGGTTGGACGCAAAGAACCGATGGGTGGCGATTTTGGTGGGGAAGGGGTGTCGTTCGAGGCGCTGATTATTGTGGCAGACAATGGAGGTAGATACGTGATGGTGAGTGGTGTTGCAGGGGGTGCGGGTGGTCTTGGTGAATGTGTATGTCCCGAATTGGGACGATGCCGGATTTATGCGGCGCATGCTGGGCCGAAATCCGGACCTGGAGGCAGGGAGCTTGGTAAGGGGGGGGGGGGGGGGGGTGCAATACGGTATTGGATCCATCATTGGACCGCTCTAGGTCCAGGACGGGTAGGAGGCCGGCGGCGGCCAAGGTTCTGAGGTGGTTTATGGACCAGGTGGGAGGAGTGGACCCATGGAGGTTTGTTAGGCCGGGGGCCAGGAAATTCTCATTCTTCTCCCACGTCCGTAGAGCCGACTCCCGAATTGGCTTTTTCGTGATGAGCAGGGCGCTGATTCCGAGGGTGGAGGACACGGAGTATTCGGCCATAGTCATCTCTGACCATGCCCTGCACTGGGTGGACCTCGAGCTTGGGGTGGAGAAGGACCAGCGCCCGCCATGGCACCTGGAGGTGGGGTTATTGGCGGATGAAGAGGCGAGCGGGCGGATCCGGGGGTGCATCGAAAGATACCTAGAGGTCAACGATAATGGGGAGGTGCAGGTAGGGGTGTTCTGGGAGGCGCTGAAGGCGGTGAGCAGGGGAGAGCTAATCTCCATTAGGGCCCACAAGGAGGGGAAGGAGAGGAGAGAGAGGGAGAGGCTGGTGGGGGACATGGTAAGGGTAGATAGGAGTTACGCAGAGGACCCCGAGGAGGGACTACTCCAGGAGCGACGAAGCCTCCAGGCCGAGTTCTACCTGTTGACTACCAAGAAGGCGGAGGTACAGTGGAGGAAGGCACAAGGGACGGTGTATGAATACGGGGAGAAGGATAGTCGGATGCTGGCACACCAGCTTCGGAAGCGGGAGGCAGCGAGGGAGATCAGGGGAGTTAGAGATAAAGGGGGGAACACGGTGCGGAGTGCGGTGGGAATAAACAGGGTATTTAGAGACTTTTATGAGGGGCTGTATATGTCGGAGCCCCCGACGGAGGAGGGGGGGATGCGCCGGTTTCTGGACCGGCTGAGGTTCCCGAGGGTAGAGGAGAGGCAGGTGGCGGGGCTTGGGGAACTGGTCGGGCTGGAGGAACTGGCTAAGGGACTGGGGAGTATGCAGGCGGGGAAGGCACCAGGGACAGATGGGTTCCCGGTGGAATTTTACAGGAAGTATATGGACCTGCTGGGCCCACTACTAGTGAGGACTTTCAATGAGGCGAGAGAGGGGGGTTCCTACCTCCGACAATGTCTAGGGTGCTGATCTCGCTGATCTTGAAGCAGACAAGGACCCTTTACAGTGTGGGTCATGTAGGCCAATCTCGCTCCTCAATGTGGATACAAACTGTTAGCGAAGGTGTTGGCTACTAGAATTGAGGACTGTGTCCCAGGGGTCATCCACGAGGACCAGACGGGTTTCGTGAAAGGAAGGCAGCTATACACCAACGTGCGGAGGCTCCTAAATGTAATCATGATGCCAGTAGTGGAGGGGGAGGCGGAGATAGTGGCGGCTATGGATGCGGAGAAGGCCTTTGATAGGGTGGAGTGGGGGTACCTGTGGGAGGTATTGAGGGGGTTCGGGTTCATCAGTTGGGTGAGGTTACTATACAAAACCCCGTTGGCGAGTGTGGCCACGAATCAGAGGAGGTCGGAATACTTTTGGCTGTACCAGGGGACGTGGCAGGGGTGCCCCCTATCCATTCTGCTGTTTGCGTTGGCAATTGGGCCTTTGGCGATGGCTTTGAGGGAGTCCAGAAACTGGAGGGGGTTGGTGCGGGGGGGGATCGCTGTATGCTGACGATCTGTTATTGTATGTGGCGGACCCAGTGGGGCGGATGCCAGAGGTGTTGTGGATCCTCAGGGAGTTTGGGGACTTTTCCGGGTATAAGCTCAACACGGGGAAGAGCGAGCTGTTCGTGGTAAACCCAGGGGGCCAGGGAAGGGGGATAGATGAGCTTCCACTGAAAAGGGCGGAAAGGAGTTTTGGGGACCTGGGGATCCAGGTGGCCAGGAGCTTGGGGGCCAGACACAAGCTCAACTTGACGAGGCTGGTGGAGCAAATGGAGGAGGAGTTTAAAAGGTGGGATATGCTGCCGCTCTCCCTGGCGGGTAGGGTGCAGTTGGTGAAGATGACGGTGCTCCCGAGGTTTCTTTTTATATTCCAGTGCCTCCCCATCCTGATCTCTAAGGCCTTTTTTAAGCGGGTCAGCAGGAGCATTATGGGGTTTGTATGGGCGAAGAAGACCCCCGAGGGTGAGGAGGGTGTTTCTGGAGCAGAGCAGGGACAGAGGAGGGCTAGTGTTGCCTAATCTATGCGGGTACTACTGGGCTTCCCATGTGGCGATGATACGCAAGTGGGTAATGGAGGGGGCGGCATGGAAGAGGCTGGAGATGGCGCCCTGTGTGGGCACGAGCCTGAGTGCGCTGGTGACGGCACCGCTGCCGCTCCCGCCGACAAGGTACACCATGGGTCCAGTGGTGGCGGCGTCCCTTAAAATTTGGGGGCAATGGATACGCCAGAGGAGGAGGTAGAGGTTTCGATGTGGTCCCCGATCTGAGAGAACCATCGGTTTGTCACAGGGAGAATGGATGGGGGGTTCTTGAGCTGGCACAGGGCAGGTATTAGAAGGATGGGGGACCTGTTTATAGACGGGACATTTGCGAGCCTTGGGGCGTTGGAGGCAAAATGCGGGCTCCCCCCTGGAAATGCCTTCAGGTACATGCAGGTAAGGGCTTTCGTAAGACGGCAGGTGAGGGCATTCCCGCTGTTGCCAGCACTCAAGATCCAGGATAGGGTGCTCTCGGGGGCGTGGGTTGGAGAGGGCAAGGTCTCGGCGATCTACCAGGAGATGCAGGAGGAGGAGGAGGCCTCGGTGGAGGAGCTAAAAGGTAAATGGGAGGAGGAGCTTGGGGAGGAGATAGACGAAGGTACGTGGGCGGATGCCCTGGGTAGGGTAAATTCTTCGTCTTGCGCCAGGCTTAGCCTGATACAATTTAAGATTCTGCACAGGGCGCACGTGACTGGGACAAGGCTGAGTCAGTTTTTTGGGGTAGAGGACAGGGAGCCCGGCAAACCACCCCCACATGTTCTGGGCGTGCCCAGCGCTGGATGAGTTCTGGAGGGGCGTTGCGAGGACGGTGTCGAAGGTGGTGAACACCCGGGTTACGCTGAGCTGGGGGAGCGCAGGAGGCGAAAGAGGCCGTTATTCTGGCCTTTGTGTCCCTGGTAGCCCGGCAGAGGATTCTGTTGCAGTGGAAGGAAATGAAATGAAATGAAATGAAAATCGCTTATTGTCACGAGTAGGCTTCAATGAAGTTACTGTGAAAAGCCCCTAGTCGCCACATTCCGGCGCCTGTCCGGGGAGGCTGGTACGGGAATCGAACCGTGCTGCTGGCCTGCTTGGTCTGCTTTAAAAGCCAGCGATTAGCCTTGTGAGCTAAACCAGCCCCTGGATGCGAGGCCCCCAAGTGTGGAAGCCTGGATCAGCGACATGGCAGGGTTTATTAAATTAGAGAAGGTAAAATTTGCCTTAAGAGGATCTGTGCAAGGGTTCTTCAGGCGGTGGCAACCGTTCCAAGACTTTCTAGCGGAGCGTTAGGAGATGGTCAGCAGCAGCAGCAACCCGGGGGGGGGGGGGGGGGGGGGGGTTTGTGTTTACTATTGTATTTATTATCGTTTATCGTTTAGTGGGGGACATGTAGTCTGGGGGAATGTGTGATATAGCTATAATCTGTTTATTTATGCGTTTTTTGTTGTTTCTCTTATTTTTGTAAGGGGGGGTTTGTTTGTTGAAAATATGTGAAAGATTTTGAATAAAAATTATTTATTTAAAAAAATCTCCCTCATCTCCCGCTCATCCTCTGGCGGCTCCGACCTATACAAATCCCAATAAAACTCCCCAATCACCTTGTTAATCTGCTCCGGAGCAGCCACCCAACTCCCCGTCCTATCCGTGGCCTGCCGAAGAAGCTGACATGCCAACATACGACCTGCCTCCTCCCCATACACATAGACAGCCCCCCTCACTCTTCTCAGCTGGCACACTGCTTTCACCGTTGAAAGCAGGTCGAACCTCGCCTACAACTACTTCTTCTTTGCCAAGAGCCTGGATCTGGGTCCCCCGCATACCTCACATCCACCTCAAAAATCTCTTCCATCAACTGTTGCCGTTCCCCCCTCTCCACCTTCATCCTTAAACAAGATCAACACCCCTCCCCCCCCCTCCCCCCCCCCCCCCCCCCACCACTGCCTTCAGAGCCTTCCAAACCATCAAAGGCAAGATATCTCCCATACAATTGTAACCCATGGACGACTCAATCGTTTTCCCTATCTTGTCCACCAGCAGCTCCACATCCATCCCCAAACCTCGCTTCTGGACCACCCCCTTCTCCAGTACCAAGCCCATCCAATGTGGAGCATGATCTGGGATCACAATTGCCGAATACTCTGCCCTCTTAACTCTAGCCAACAGCGTCTTCCCCACCATGATCGCCAACTCCCCCAAGCCTGACAAAGCCCAATTGAAACATCTGGCTCACCAACCTTCCGAAGCCTCTGAAAGGTCTCTTACAGCAACAAAACATCGGCTTTCAAACTGTTCAAATGGGTAGAAACTCTCGCTCTCTTCAACCGCCCCCTCTTAACTGCCTCACGTTCCACTTCACCATTCTGACTGGGGGTCACACCCCACCCCCGCCCCACCCTATCCTTTTATTACTATCTACCCCCGCCTTTCCAGAATCTCCTAATCCACTTCCACTTCCAAACACTTCCAAACACCTCACCGAGTATCGATCCCCTCCCAGATCCATCTAAACCTGCTGGACTAGGCTCCACCGACCACAGCCCCTCCACCCCTTCCTCCATCACACTCCTATTCACTAGCCAGGAAAATCCAGGAAAAAGTTCAATGCCAAGCCACACCACCAATGTCCTCATCTCTGTCCAAGTTCTTGAGCCTTGGCGAACGCCTCTGCCCCTCCATGTAAAAGTCCTTCGACTTGAGTGTCACTCTCAGCTTCGCTGGATGGACCACTCGAAACTTCACCCCGTTGATGTACAATACCACCTTCACCCGTCCAAAGGCTGCCCATCTACTGTAAGATCTTGGTATTTACATATACCAACGCCTTCTCACTTCTGCTTCGTCCAGCTCAAGACCTTCTCCTTTACTTGGTAGCTATGGAAACAAACTAGGAGCGCCCTTGGTGGCTCATTCATTCTCGGACTTCGGCCGGAGTGACCAATGCGCCCTGTCCAGTATATAGAGAGAGGTATCTCCCCGCCCCGCCCCTCCCTCCCCCATCAACTTGCTGAGCATGTTCGCAAAATACTCGGTCTGCCTTGGGCCCTCCACCCCCTCAGGCAGATCCACAATCCTCAAATTTTGTCTTCTCTACCTGTTGTACAGGTCCTCCACCTTGGCTTTTAGCCCTTTATTGACCTCTGTCACCCTCCGCAGCTCCTCCCCCATCGAGGTGAACTGGTCTCTGTGTTGCAACAATGCCTCCTCCACCCCTTTCATCTGCTCTTCTTGTTCCCGCACCTTGACCGACGTCTTTGTTAATGCAACCTTTATCAGGACAAGCGCCTCCTCCACCCACTCTTTAAGCGAAGCACCTCTAAATGTTTAGTGAACAACATTTTCAAACTCCCCTGACACCACCTTGGTCAGAGTCTCAAATGTGATGGGAGCGGTTCCACCAGACGACCCCGCACCCCCCCCCCCCCCCCCCCCCCCCCCCGGCCATCTTTCCTCCTGTTGGACTCACAGCAACACTTGCCGATGGACTTTCGCTCGCCCCTTTCTTTCCCTGACCTGGAACTTCAACATTCCACCAACTCTTTAGGACATCCCACATCAGCTCATCCAAAAAGTACCCCCCGGGATCGGCCATAAAGACTCAAAATAACAAAGACTCTAGCAGGAGCCACCTAACGTGCGATCTCCACCTACATGGCGCCATCAGAATTCTGGTTTTCCATAATTAATATTCCCCCTCATTACTGGCATTCCTTGTCCGTGTTCTTCTCTGTGTGAACCTGGATGGAAGGGGGGTAAGAGGAGGAGGATCTGGGGGCAGGGGCGTCGTTGTCTCAGTCTGTTCTTACCTGACACCCGCGCATACACACCTGTGCGAGGTTGGGGTGTTAAGGTGGGCCTCCTGGGATGTATTTTCTGCACAGTGGCCTACATTTGCTCAAACTCTGCAGAATCAAGAATCAAAGCTAGAACCCTCTAATTTATGAAGCTGCATACAGCATCTCCATTGCATTGTACCGATGAGCTTCTCAATGGAATAATTTTTAAAATAATTTTTTTGTCCTTTCACAAATTTAAAGCCTACCAAACAGGACAGCCTAATCTTTTGGAAGTCTCTACCTCATATATTCCTGACTGAGGCCAATAGACTTCTGGGCACTATGGTAATAGAGTGATATGGGGTTAAAATGTGAACGTGCAGTTAATTAGAAGATTATGGCAGAGTAACTTTGAGGAGCCGAATCATAGAATCCCTGCGGTGCAGAAGAAGGCCATTCGGCCCGTTGAGTCTGCACTGACCCTCCGAAAGAACACCTCACCTAGACCCACTCCCCCACCCTATCCTCATAACCCCATCCAACCTTTGGACACTCCAGAGGCAATTTAGCACAGCTAATCACCTAACCTGCATATCTTTGGACTGTGGTAGGAAACCGGAGGAAACCCAGGCAGACACGACGTGAACATACAAACTCTACCCAGGCACCCAAGGTCAGAATTGAACCGGTGTCCCTGGTCCTGTGAGGCAGATGTGTTCACCATCATGCCACCCTTATGGCCTACTTTTTGTTTTATGTTCTCACCACAAATAGTAAATTATTTATGGTACATTTATGACTTACTTGAGGAAATAAAGTTTATTTACAACCAGATAGTTATACATGAAGTAATTTTCCATGAAACGTCTGAATATCTCATCATTTATAAAATATGAGGTGAGGATGACTAATCTTGACATCAGAGCAGCATTAGCCTTTTATGATATCAAGGAGCCAAATAAAATTGAAGTCCATGGGAATAAGGGGGGAAACTTTCAGCTGGCCGGAGTCTTACCTCGCACAAGTAAAATGGTTGTAGTTGTCATCCACAGGAGTTTCTTGAATTAGTGTTCCAAATGACATTTCCTCCAACATAAGGTCAGAAATGGGGATGTTTATATTTGTAATTCCTCCGACATTTAAGCAGTCCATCATCGCAAGATCTGTTCTGCACTCAGTTTTGGGCTGATAAGCGGCAAGTAACATTTGTGCTTTGGAAGTGATGAGCCATAACCATCTCCGATTAGTATGACCGTTGCTCGCCTACATTCAGTGGCGTTTCCTTGCTGACTCCCCCACTCTCGATATCCTGGGGATCACCATTGAGCAGACATTTAACTGGTTCAGCCATATTCCGAACCTGGCTATAAAAATAGGTGAGAGAGTGGATCAGAGTGACAACACCTGACGCCCCAAAGCCTTTCCACCATCTACCAGACACATAAGTGTGACTACTTTCCCCTTGCCGTGATGACTGCATCTCCAACAACATTGCAGGCTTTTGTCTTCCAGCTCATAGCAGCCCGCTTCATTGGCATGCCATCCACTGTTGTGATATGATGTGTATGCACTTTTCAGGAATTGTATCTTAAACATCCACATACCTTGACAGAATGTGATATACTGGTCCCAAGGTTTGAAGTAAGACTGCAAGCAACAGTAATTGAGGTCAGATGAGTGCCTAACAGCCTCACAGTGAACATTATTTGAAGATCAGACTTTATATATTGTATAGATAAAGAACCCACATTATTGCTTCACCAATTTTTGGTGTACGATTGGTAGATTTGGGTGGAGAAAAGAACAATGTAGCATGGTGGCAGCAGTTTTTTTCAGATTTGACCGAGCAGGATACAAGCCTCAACCTGCCATATCCAGCAGAAGAAAAGAACTGGTGTGGAAACAACTCGATGTGTATAAGGATTTTGCAGTTTTCTTGGAATTCCCCACACACAGTCCATTCTGGGATTGCACATTGATCCAAGCATCTGGCATTGGGTCCTGGTGCGACTGTTCAAATTTGCAAGTGCTGAAATAGTAGAAGTGTACCTGCTGCAAAGTTTAAGCAGGAGCAGAAATTAAATGGCAGAGCCTGGAGGGTCTCAATAGTTTGCAGAGCTTACAGACCCGCGGCGAGTCCGTTGCTTCTTCCGGGGAAGGCGGAGTGCTGCAGCCTTGGCTAGAAGGAGGCTGTCCCGTAACAGCCCTGAACAGCTAAAGAAGCTTGTATATTTTAAATCAAACACTTCCCCTGTTTGCTTTCATTTTTGAAGCCTTTTTCTCACCTAAATCACTGTTACATGGACGGAATTTAAACTTAAACCAGAAAGATGAAACAGAACTCAACAGCAGCACCATTGCAGTTGAGCAGTAACCTCTGACCATTTAAGGAATTAGCTACTAAAGGTACGACAACTTGGAACTAAAAAAAGCAGGAGGAAACTTGCAAAGCTGTCAAAAGCCCCAGACAGCATTAAAAATCCCGCTAAAAGATGACCACAAAATTTAATTTTAAGGCAACGGATCTCCTATTTGAATTCATTTTGCTCTGATAACGTGTTGAGTTGTGTTTTCCTGCCCTTCGATATTTTGGGATTGGGTAAACAAGCCATTAGAATTGCTACCGGCAATGAAGACCTCTACAAACTAAACACCACATGGCTGTCTGGAAACCATCTGAAAATTTCAGGTAAAACAATGGTCACTGTTCTAAGATCAACTTTAGAACGCACCGCATGGAATTCATGCTTTTCTGGCAACAGCTGAGAGTGACCATTGGTCCATTCATAAGTTGTTGCAGAAACAAGGGACCTTGTTGCGATTTTACAGCAGCAAAGTTAGCCATCAGAATAATTGAGCTCGTGGTGGTAGCACAGTAGCCAGGGGTGGATCTACTATGAAACTAATGAAGCTGAAGCTTCAGGGCCGCTAATCCCGGAGGGGCCCCAGAAGCGACTTTAGTCCACATTGCTTATAAATTTTGGGTCTACTGCATGAGAAGGGGTTTAAAAAAAATAATAATATTAATAATATAGTGTAATTCAATACAAAATAATAGTTAAAATAAAAATTAAAAGACTATGAAAGTATCACGTAGGCTAGCCGTAAACGAAAAAACGTTCAAATTAAGGATGTTTCATTCTAAATATATTTAATATAAAATAATTATAAATAATTTAAAACACTATTAACATTTATGACAGAAATACAAAACAGTAGATGACGTGTCGTAACAAAAAAGGGAAGCCGTTGAAAAGGCAATCACAATGCTAACGTGAATTTTCAACGTGATAGCACTCGTGATAGCGATCTAGACAAGAATTTTTTTCAATAACGTGTTCATAAGGATACAATATATTCTAAAGAGTATTTTGTAAAATGTGCTTCATGTAGTATGTATTCTCATAGGTGCCTAAAATAAAAGATTCTATTGACTGTGGTCTTTTCTATGTTTTATTTCATCATTCTATGATGCATCATGCATGTATGTAACATTTCCCTAATTTTCATCTCCCATAACTCTAAAACTATAAGGCATAGGAAAGTTTTATTCACACCAGTGACTTTGACATGAGATAATCCAGTACAGCAATTTTAATCAAAATCTGAGATGTAGTGGTTAAATTTTTAAAAAATTAATGGTGATCTGTCGTGGAACAACCCCATTGAAGAAGATAAAAGTGGTTACCCAGACCTCGTTGCTGGTTGCGAAGGGGCCCCCATTTACAGTTCAAGCTTCAGGGCCCCAAAAATGTAGGTCCGTCACTGACGGTCGCACAGTGGCTAGCACAGTTGCTTCACAGCTCCAGGGTCACAGGTTCGATTCCCGGCTTGGGTCACTGTATGTGCGGAGTGTGCACGTTCTCCCCCGTGTCTGCGTGGGTTTCCTCCGGGTGCTCCGGTTTCCTCCCACAGTCCAAAGATGTGCAGGTTAGGTGGACTGGCCATGCTAAATTGCCCTTGCTGTCCAAAAGAGGTTAGGTGGGGCTACTGGGTTATGGGGATAGGGTGGAGGAGTGGGCTTAAGTTAGGGTGCTCTTTCGAAGAGCCTGTGCAGACTCGATGGGCCAAATGGTCTCCTTCCGCATTGTAAATTCTATGATTCTACTCCAATGGAAGTGTTCCAAAAATATTCTTGGATCAACCCAAAGGTTACATTGTAGAAGCACTCCTACAAAGTGGATGCAAATACGTAACCATACTAATGGGTAGAGTCTATAGGCCATGTATAATTTGACCACCATTGGCATGATAGCGAATGCAGGCAAGCCTAACAAGAAACGTGGGCATTGCGACCTCATGCGTGCACCCAGAAAATGTTCAGCTTTAACACTGTATGCAAGGTATGTGGCACCAGAGGACATTGGAAGTGACAATGCAGAAGCAAAGGCCAAAACAACTAGTTCAACATCTCACAAGACGACTGGCCACAACCAGAGGCCAGACTGGTGCAGCATTTCAAATAACCAAGATCACATAGCAAGCAGCATGAAGACACGATCCGCGAGCTTTGAGCAGACCATTGACCGACACAGTGAGCAGACATTCAGCACAGTGAACAACAAAGAATGTTTTGGCCCAGTGATACCAAGGGAAGCCACCGTCCAGATTATATGATAATAGATGAAGGGTCAGTATAATCTATATTCAAAATTGGATACTGGTGCAGGTACATTCTTCTACTGAGATGCATGTACCCATAGACGTGGCAAGTGCTGATTCAACCAACCAATGCCAGGCTCACTGCATTGTAATCATTTGGTGATTGCTTCGCTGGGATACATTAAACTTAATGTCACTACAAAAGCCGTATTCTGCAGACAAGTGTGGATACACCTCCTCAATCATCATTCGTTGATACACCCAGAAGCACATAATGCCTTTATCGAAAAAGAAGGTAAGGTGAGAGTTGCCCATGACTGACATGTGGATCACAAAGTAGCCAACCTAAATATTGGCCAGAAAGTTGGAGTACAACACCCAATGTCGGCACATGGAATCCAGCAGGAATTTTTAGTGTTTACCCAGAGCCAAAATCTTATTAAGTGCAAATGCTAAATGGTAGGACAGTCCAATGAAAGATATGCCAAATCAGAATACCACAACTTGCAACTTGAACATATTCTGAGATCAACAAAAACAAAGCAACCCTAACCAGTATGTTATTCTCTAAGTCTGAATAAAGATTGTAGACTTCCAGTTAACATAAATACTTTATTCAATGGGTTTGCTCTGTTTCCAGAGCTTAACTAGATATAATACAGTCAAGAGGTATGACCAGTGAAGCTAAGGTAAGCTGCCTATGCTGAGCTGTCTCTGCTGCTGCTGCTCACTAGCCCTGTGCTTCTGAAAGTGGCGGATCTTCACTTGGGCTGGACCCTTTATACCCGTCTCTGATGCTGCCCTCTAGTGATGCTGTGGCTGTTACATCTGTGCTGCAGTCCCTGGTGTATGTGCAGATGTATGTACAGATGTACAGATCACTATACCCCCCCCCCCCCTTTTATTGGACATGTTTTCTAGACTGGCCTCAAGAAAACTGTACATAACAAATGGTGAGAATATGCAAATCTGCACACTGTGAAAATGGTAAAAGTAACACGAACAATTAACTGTGTTGTGAGTCCATCGTGAGAAATGTCCATATACGTCTTGTGCGTGTGTTGAAGTGTCGTTACAAATCTAGCCGGTCAGCTGCCTTACGGCTTCTGCTGGAGCATCTTAACGGTGGTAGTATGGATGTTGGTTTGATGTCATCAAAAGTACTGTCTGGCGTTGTGTGGCGAGGAACGTCCTGTGGACAAATGGACTCGGTCAGGTCCAGTGTGGGAAATACTGGCGTTTTAGGTCGAATCTCTAATAGATCCCGGTGGTTACGGCACAAAAGTACTCCTGCAGACGATTTGACAATGTAGGACCGCGGTGCCTCCTGCCTGATCACCGTAGCTGACTCAGACCATCCGCCTTCTGGGTCCCTGCTTCTGATGGTGTCACCTATTGTCAGTGCCTTGAGTGGGATTGCATGTTGAACGTCGCATAGTTTTTGTTTGGAGCATAGTGCCCACATGTCGTCAAGAACCGATGCGTTGCCGGGATCTCGGAATTGCTTTGCCGGTATGGTTTCCCGGATGGCTCTGCCAAAGAGCATTTGCGCTGGCGACAGTCCTGAGCTCAATGGGATTGTTCGGTACGATAACAGAGCTAGGCTGATGTCGGAATGTGACTCGGCTGCTTTGCTGATGAGTCGTTTAATGATGTGGACACCTTTTTCCCCTGTTCCATTTGATTGTGGGTAGCGATTCTGTGTCGCACCGTTGTCTGACCTCAACTTTTCTCTGTGTTTGTGGTGTTGATTCTGTATGTCATCGTTCGTGAAAGCTGTTTTGCTTGTTTGTTCTGGAGTAGATGTGAATTTGTGAGATTCTTTATCATGCCATGGCATGTTTGTAGTCTTGTCATTGTTTAGAAGTGTGCTGTGGCATTGTCCTTCATGTGCAGAGTTGTACCATGTCGTACAGGTCGTTGTTCATTGTTGTTGTTTCTGTCGTTTCTGTCTTTGTTGTTTTCGTTGTCGTTCTTGTTGTTGTTTTTGTCGTTTCTGTCTTGGTTGTTTTCGTTGGCGTTCTTGTTGTTGTCGTTCTTGCTGTTCTTTTTGTCGCGCTTGTTGATTCTGTTTTCGTTGTTTTCGCTTTTATTTTTGTTCTTTTTCTTGTCGTTCATGTTGTTTCTGGGATGCTTCTTGTTGCGCTGCATGTTGTTTTTGTTGTTGCTGTTGATGTCCTTGTTTCTGCTGTGCTTCTTGCAGTTTTTGTTGTTCTTGTTGCACTCAGAGTGTGCCATGTGGATGATTTGATTCATTGTCAGTTATTGGTGTCAGTATCCTTTGTGGTATCTGCTACATTGAGCGTATCTTCTTGAGAATTGTGAGAATGATCTGATGTTGCATTCACGTTGGTGACATCAGTCATTTGTGGTGGATTTGATTCCTCTTCTTTGCTTACTTGGTGCTCCTCTTCTGGAGTTATTTCTGGTTCATTTGAATCACCTTTGGTTTCTTGGAGCTCCTCTTCTGGAGTCAAAATCTTCAAGATTTCTATTGATGTGGTCCCTCTGGATTCATGGGTGGCCGTCCTCTGATTGTTGAGTGCTTCTGTGCAGATGAGCTGTGATCTGTCAGTCTCGCTGTGATCCTGCACATCCTATATGGGAATTGTGATTTCTTTGTCACTTGTCTCACATACAGTGGGTAGACATTGTGTCTTCTTGTTGGTTAAATGAGCTGGGTAGACTTTCATAGTCTTCTTCTGGTGGCTCAAATAAGCTGGGTAGACATTCATAGTCTTTTTGTTGTTCACGTGAGCTTGGTAGACTTTCATAGTCTTGTTCATGCATGGTGTTCGCTATGGAGTGTTTACTTGCTTCCATTTTTGAGTCTGTCACCGAGCTGTCTGTGGAGGCTTGCGTCGCTCTATTTGTGGAGTCTATCATCGCTCTCTCTGTGGAGTCGTGCAGTGTTCTCGCTGGGGAGTCTATCATCGCTCTCTCTGTGGAGTCGTGCAGTGTTCTCGCTGTAGAGTCTGTCTGTGCTCTCTCAATGGAGTCATTCTGTGCTCTCTGTGTGGTGTTGTCTTCTTCTTGGGTATTGCTTCATCCAATGTATCGACGATTTGCCATGGCATCATGGTATTGGATTCATCTACCATGAGAAGAGTTGTATTGAGCTTTTCAACCGTGTTGCTGATGCTGTGATCAGGATCTCCGAATAACTCAGCCATGTCTGAGCAGTATTGTGTGTATTGTTCGTTGGGCAAATCATCACTTTTTGTTTCGGAGTTGTGATCGTTCTCTTCATGTTCAATGAACAAATCATCTTCTTGTGTGGAGGCTGGGACCCTTCGTGGTGCGTGAACCACTCTCTGTTTGTCGGCGTCAGGTCGCAGCATAATCCTGCACTCACGAGTCGGAGTGTCATATATGCTGGGCTGAAGATTCCCCATTCCGAAGAACTCATCGTCAGGGTCTTCATGGTACCACACCTCTAGTTGCGGTTCGGATTTGGTACTGGGGTAGCCATCTCCCAAGATGAAATCTTCGTCTGAGTCGTAGTCTACAAGGACAATATCATCTTCTAGGGCGGTGCTAACTGCTTGTTCCAGGGTGTTGTGAAAGTTATTTTAAACTGCTGGTGTAAGTTCGGGCATTGTTCTGTCTTTTGAGGCAAGAAAATTGGGTTTTGCAGCTTTAAATTTGTTTTTGTTCATTTTCGTGCATTTCCCTTTTAAGTGGGCGTGATCCTGGTCCTCTGATGTCATGACGCTCGTGACGTTATGCGCAGGACTCGAATGCCCATACGCACTCCGAGTTTCCTGTACAGTGCCCTCTTTTCGCAACTGAGCATGTGCGGCTCCTTTTTCACGATGGCTGCTGTTCAGAACCTCCCTCTTTCTCCGACTCAACCCTGCCTTCGGCTCATGATGAGTGACACGCCATTTTTACCAATATTGTTTTCTAAATGATGATTCTGTGTTTGTAGAGACTCAAAGTACTGATTTTGTTTTTGTTCATAAGCAAGGCATTTTTATAGCGATTTCTAGAGTTAGGTACTTATTTTGTGAAAGTTCTTCCCTCAAATTTTTATCAGATAGTCCAGAAATTAATTGATGCATTATCACAGTGTCTCTGAAATCAGCATAATCATAGCCTTGTGGTATTAACTTGAGATTTGTAATAAAATCAGAGATGGGCCCTCCCTTTCTCTGACAAGAGTTAAATCTTTCCAGAATCTCAGCAGATTGACTTTTACAGCGTTCAGCAAATTTTTTGAGTATAACTTCTACTTTGGTGTTGTCCTCACCTTCTAAGTAATTAAAGCAATTATAGATTTCTCTAGCTTCATGCCCTCCTGTCGAGAGTAGTGGGGCTATTTTTGTTGCGTCAGAGGCAGTGCTTAAATCATTAGCTGTGATAAATATTTGGAATAGCTGTTCAAACATTTTCCAGTTATAACTTAAATTACCGGCTGTTTCCAGCTGCCATGGAGTTCCAACAAGTTCCATCGAATCAGTTAGTCATCGAGGATCCATTTGCTGCAAAGTCTTCCACAGTCGAATATCCAGTTTACGTTTTTCTTCTCTTGCTGGTGTCTAGCTAGATTTCTGAAAATACTCCTGGTACCATATGTTATTCTCTAAGTCTGAATAAAGATTGTAGACTTCCAGTTAACACAAATACTTTATTCAATGGATTTGTTTTGTTTCCAGAGCTTAACTAAATATAATAGTCAAGAGGTATGACCAGCGAAACTAAGGTAAACTGCCTGTGCTGAGCTGTCTCTGCTGCTGCTCACTAGCTCTGTGCTTCTGAAAGAAGCGGATCCTTCCTTGGGCTGGACCCTTTATACCCGTCTCTGATGCTGCCCTCTAGTGATGCTGTGGCTGTTACATCTGTCAGTAGTCCCTGGTGTATGTGCAGATGTACAGATCACTACAACCAGCATACTCAATATGTACAGCAGCCTCCTGCAAAGATCATTATGGCTACGTTTATACAGATAATGAAACCGCTGATACATTTCAGATGCTTGCTCAGTATTAGAGTACACTGCAGTCACAAACAATGGTACCCAATTATTTTTTTCCCATTTAAGGGGCAATTTAGCGTGGCCAATCCACCTACCCTGAACATCTTTTTGGGGTGTGGGGGTGAGACCCATATAGACACACTGAGAATGTGCAAACTCCACACGGATAGTGATCCGGGGCCGGGATCGAATCCGGATTCTTGGTGCCATCAGGCAGCAGTGCTAACCACTGCGCCACCATGTCGCCCAAATATAATGTTATTTTATTTTGCTTTCATGTAAATAGTTTGCATTCTTTTAAGAATAAACTTTTTTGTCGTGATATGATGTGCATACACCTCTAGGAGATGTTGTGATATGATGTGCATATACCCCTAAAGTAGTATATATTAAACTGCTGTTAATCCTTCATAAGAATTGATGTATTAGTCCCGTGACCTGAAGTTAGTCTGCAAGCCGGTGTGGTCTTGGTCAGATATGTGTGGCATAGCCCCCTAGTGAACATTATAGTCTTAGTTTTAATCTTCAGTGAAGGAAGCCACATTATTATTTCACTAATCCTTGTGCGTTATTGTTTCACTAATCCTTGTGTTATTGTTTCACTAATCCTTGTGCATGATTGGAAAGTTCACATTGAAAAAAGAGAAGAATGTAACACCCAGCACCTTTAAACATCTACTCCCTCCTTCACCAATGCAAGATGGCAGCGGTGTGTAGCATCGATGAGGTGCACTGCAGCAATTCAGCAAGGCTTTTTCCACAGCACTTCCCAAACCAAGACTACCGCCGCCAAGAAGAACAGGGACATCAGACATGTAGGAACAGTACCGCCTACTGACTTGGAAATATATCATAATTTCATCATCGCTAGATCAAAACCCTGGACTCTACAATACTGTGGAAGTACTTTCACATAGACTACAGTGGTCAACAAGGTAACTTGCCAGCACCTTCCAAAGGGCAATGAGGAATGGGCAATAAATGTGGTCTTGCCAATGATGTCCACATTCTGTGAATGAAGTAAAAATAAACATTTGCCATTTATATTCGCCTTATCCTGTGCTTCAACAGTACTTTTGTGGTACAATAACTGCTGTTTAGACAAGTAACAGTTATTCTGCAGCACAATGAGATAAATAATTTGTTTATATATGAACATATAGTGCATTCAATGTAGTTAAAGCACCTAGAGCAACCCAAAGATGTGCAGGGTAAGTGGATTGGCCACACTAAATTGCCCTTGAATTGGAAAAAACAATTGGGTACTCTCAATTTAAAAAAAAAAAACAAAATTTTAAAAAATAAAGCTCCTAGAGGTGTTTCACAATTATCCAATAAAACTTGATATTGCGCCACTCAAGGAGTTATTAGGACTGGGGACCAGAAATACAGAATCGTAGAGTTGTTGTGGTGCAGATGGAAGCCATTCGGTTAATCGTGTCTGCACCGACTCTCCAAATGAGCATCGTGACTCGGTGCCATTTCCCTTCCTTCCCCCAAATCCCTGCACGCTATTTCTATTCGAGTGATCATCTAATACCCTCTGACTGTCTTAATGGAACTTTCTTTCACGTCCGGCAGTGCATTCCAGACCCAAACCACTCGCTGTGCGAAAATGCTTTTTCTCAGATCACATTTGCTTCTTTTTCAAAGCTTGACCAAAGAAGTCCGGTTTAAGGAATGTTCCAAAGGAAACCAAGGTGGAGACAAACTAGATGGGGAGGAGATGGAGAGGGTGAGATGGAAAGTCCAGGGCTTGGTGTCTAGGCAGCGGAAGGCATTGACCACAAAGACAATTGGCAATGGGCAAGAAGTAGAACGGAAGAAGTACCAATATTTCTGAGGGTCGCGGGACTGGAGGGGTAATAGAGATTGGGGACGTTTGAAAACAAGAATGAGAATATTAAGATCAAGACATCGCTGGATTGGGAACTGTTGTCGACCAGCCAGCACAGGGGCGATGAGGGAATAGAATGTTGTAAAAGTTAGCATTCCAGCATCAGCGTTTCTGGATGATCTCCAGTTTAGACTGAGCCCTGTCAACAGAGAGTTGACGTAGACCAGTCTAGTGGTGACAAAGGCATAGATAAGGGGCAGCACGGTAGCACAGTGAGTAACATAGAAACATAAATCATACAGTGCAGAAGGAGGCCATTCTGCCCATCAGGTCTGCACTGACACACTTAAGCCCTCACTTCCACCCTATCCCCAATAACCCTTCCTATTGGGTTTGTAACCCAATAACCCACCCTAACCTTTTTGGTCACTCAGGGCAATTTATCATGGCCAATCCACCTAACCTGCACGTCTCCGGAGCACCCGGAGGAAACCCACGCAGACACGGAGAGAACGTGCAGACTCCGCACAGTGACCCAGCGGGGAATCAAACATGGGATCCTGGCGCTGTGAAGCCACAGTGCTATCCACATGTGCTACTGTGGTGCCCAGTAGTAGTTGCTTCACGTGCCAGGGTCCCAGGTTCGATTCCCAGCTTGGGCCACAGTCTGTGCAGAATCTGCACGTTCTCCCCGTGTCTGCATGGGTCTGCAAGTAACTTCATTGCAGTGTTAATGTAAGCCTACTTGTGACTATAAAGATTATGATGAATGAGGATTTCTGTACCAAATGAGCTGAGGAACTGAGTTGGAGAAGATACAGAGTCAGGGGTTCATTTATGGATCAAATAAGACCCCAAAGTTGTGAACAATTTGGTTCAGTCTCAAGATGGTGCCCAGGCAGAGGGATGGATGCGATGGCTTTGGTCTCCCAGTATTCAATTGAAATAAATTTCTGCTCACCCCTCAAGCTTCTAAACCAAAGGGAGCACAGCTCAGCTTTGTACAATCTGTCTTTGTAGTTGAACCCTTTAAGACCGACTGTCATTTAGGTGAGTCTGTAATGTACACCTCCCAAGACAAATATATTTCATGAAGTTCTGTGCCAAAAGCTGAATGCAGCACTCCAAATAGGGTCTGACTAAGACTCTGTACAATGGAGGCATGCGTTCCTTCCCTTTATTTCCCTACTGCTTTGAGATAAATACGAACTCTGCATTCGCATTTTTGGTGATTTTTAAACCCATGTACTTATTGTAGCGATTTGTATACATCTCTTCCACAATTCACCAGTTCCTAAGCTAGTCATGTTCCCTTGAGTTTAGAAGGTCGAGGGTGACTGAGTGTTCAAAATGAAAAATTGATACGGCGGGTTATCTTGTAGGAGTGAAATCAGAAACACCTTTTTTTGCACAAAGGGTATTGAAAATTTGAAACTATCCCAGAATCAGTTGCAGATGCTAAGTCAATTAAAATGTTAGTTTACGAGTCTGCAGTGTTTTGGCAGTGTTTCTAGTTGGAGGTTGACAGGTTTTGGGTTCAAGACCCACTCCAGGACTTGAGCACAAAAATTAAGGTTGACGGTGCACTCGCGAGGGAGTGTTGCAATGTTGGAGGGGCTGTCTTTTAGAGGAGATTCTAAACCGCGGCCCTGTCTGCCCTTTCAGTTGGATGTTAAAGATCCCATGGCACTGAGGTAGGGAGAGATCTGCAGTATCATAGAATTATAGTATCCGGGGACTTCTGGTAGCGGCCATGGAGTAAGTGGTCGCACACAGGGCAGCTCCTGCTCGAAGGCGTTGATTTGAGCTCTTTTCGCCCAAAACGAAGGAATTTTGACTGGAAAGTGTAGCTGAAGATGTGGAGGAGAAGCCTCCCCCTCCCACCCCCGGTCGGGAGTGGCATGTCTGCTGGTTATCAGGCCCAGCAGCTGGCCAAGGAACTGGAAGAAATCTGTGGCGCTGTAGCAATTGGGAAGATAGCGGAGGGGGAAGAGTTGTCGCATGCTGGAAAACTCCAGATGGAGCAGTTGATGGCGTTCATCAGATAGGAGTTCCGCCAGCAACGAAAGGAGATGCAGGGAGATCAATCGTAGGCCAGTGAGATCGATCGAAGGCCATCGCTGGAGCGGTAGCACCCTTGAAAGCCTCGAAGAGAGTCGAGGAGTGTTTGGAGACACGGGTCGCAGATCTGGGAGATGGAGAGGGTGATTTCTGACCACAGCGATCGGGCAATGGCATTAGAGGTGGAGGTGGGGCTCCTGGGGGACCTTTGCAAGTCACTAAGGGCAAAGGGAGAGGAGCAAGAAAATAGATCTGGAAGGCAGAACCTGAATATCGTCGGACTGCCTGAAGGTGTGGAAAGCTCAAATGGTACAAGATACGTCTCAAGCTTGCTGGCGGTGCTGGTGGGTGTTGGACAAGGCCCCAGAGGTGAATAGAGTGCACAGGAGAAGGTTCAGAGGAGGATTACCAGGATGTTGCCTGGTCTGGAGGGTGTTAACTATGTGGAGAGGCTGAATAGACTCGGACTGTTTTCATTAGAAAGACAGAGGTTGAGGGGTGACCTGATAGAGGTCTACAAGATTATGAGGGGCATGGATAGAGTGGATGGGCAGGCACTCTTTCCCAGGGTGGAGGGGTCAGTCACCAGGGGGCATAGGTTTAAAGTCTGTGGGACAAAGATAGAGGAGATGCGCGAGGCAGGTTTTTTATGCAGAGGGTGGTGAGTGCCTGAAACGTATTGCCAGGGGAGGTTGTGAAAGCATATACATTAATGGTGTTGAAAAGGCATCTTAACAAACACATGTATAGGATGGGTATAGAGGAATATGGCACAAGGAAGTACTGAGGGTTTTGGTATTATGACCCGTACAGGCTTGGAGGGCTGAAAGGCCTGTTCCTGTGATGTTTTGTTCTTCGTTCTTTGTCTCTAAGGCAGATGCCTAGAGCGAGGGAGCCGCCACTGCCAGTGATTATGAGACTCCACAAGTTTGTGGAGAAGGAGAAGACCCTGCGGTGGGCCAGGGAGAAACAGAACTGAGAATGGGAGGGGAACAAGATCCAAATTTATCAGGGCATTGGAGCAGAGCTGGCGAAAAGGCGTCCTGGGTTCCACAGGGCCAAGGCAGATCAAGTTTGGGGTGTAGTACGCGGCGAAACTGTTAGGTGAGTACTATTTGGAAAGCCCAGGAGTGGTTTGCAGATCTGGAAGAGCCGTATGCGGGAGAGGGTAAAACTCTTAAAGGGAAGAAAATTCAGGTATATTCAAGAGAAGGATTTTGCACAGAAGGTATGGAGAGGATTTCCCAAGCTGCTGGAATGTGCCCTATTTGAACGGTTGCTGCTTCCGGAAATGGAAGGGGAGGATCAGGGACATATAGGGGTGGTGTGGCTGGGGGAGCAGAGGGTTGGCGTGGCTGGGGGAGCAGGGCGGGGAGCAAGTGGCGAGGATCGAGGATGAGTTGGGGGGGCGGGGGGGAGGGAGGAGATAGGATGGGGAGTGTGGAGTAAGGCGCTGCGCAGGGTAAATTCAATCTCTTTGTGTGCGAGGATGTGTTTGATACAGTTTAAGCCGTTCTTCCAGGGGATAGCTGAGAAGTGTAAGCGAGGGCCAGCGAACCACGTACATATGTTGTGGGGCTGTGAGAAATTGGAGATGTCCTGGAGGAGGTGTTCGGGACGCTAGCAAAGATTGTGGGGGTTGAGGCCGGGCCGGATCCTAGAATGATGATGATTTTTGGGGTATCGGAAATGCCGGAGCTGATGGAGGGGGGGATGTCCAATGCAGTGACCTTCGCATCTCTGGTTGACCAGTGAAGACTTTTGCTGGAATGGTGGTCGACAACATCGTGGCCTGGCTCGCAGACCAGTACGACTTTCTCCTGTTGGAGAAGATTAAGTTTGAAGGGATCAGCGGAGGGCTTTGCGACATAGTAGGGACCGTTCATGACCATGTTTGAGGAACTGTTCATCGAGGGGGTGAAAAGGGAAAAACCTGTGCAAACCGCAAATCTTGAGATGTGGAGAATATTCTCCGCTTATTTATGTTTTTGTACTTTTGAATATGTTTGGAATGAAATAGATTTAAAAAAAAATAGAATCATAAAATCCCTACAGTGCAGAAGGAGGCTATTCGGCCCATTGAGTCTGCACCGACCCTTTGAATGAGAATTGTACCCCCATGTCCACTCTCCTGTCCACCCCATCCTATCCCATAGCCCCATAACCTAACTTACACATCCCTGGACACTAAGGGGCTATTTAGCACGGTCAATCCACCTAACCTGCACATCTTTGGACTGTGGGAGGAAACTGGAGCACCCGGAGGAAACCCACGCAGACACGGGGAGAAAATGGCAACTCAACACAGACAGTGACCCAGGGCCGGAATTGAACCTGTGTCCCTGGCGCTGTGAGGCAGCAGTGCTAACCACTGTGCAGCCAACATATCTTGGTCAGTCCCTCGACCACGATCACAACATGATCTGCTGTGTTTCCCACATTCCAATAGTGACAACACTTGCTATATATATATGCAAGCTTTGCTCCTTTTTTTGCAGATCAATATTACCATGACAGCTATCAGGAGAATTATTTTTCCCATTGTCATGAAGCTGCTTTGAAGGCAGCAGGGAACATAGGAATTAGGAACAGAAGCGGGCAATTCAGCTCTTCGGGCCTCCTCCGTCATTCGATCAGATCATGGCTGATCTCTTCCTGGTCTCAAAGCCCCCCCTCCCTATTTCCCATATCCCTTTAACCCATTTTTAAAATCAGAAATACATTTAATGATTTAGACTCCATCACACTATAGGGCAGCGAGTTCCACAAATTTGCAACCCTGTGCGAGAAGTAGTGCCTCCTCATCTCAATTTTAAATCTACCACCTCTGAACCTATATCCATGACCTCTCGTTCCAGATTTCACCACAAGGGGGAACATTTGGTCTACATTTACTTTATCAATCCCTTTTAGTATTTCACATACCTCGAACAGATCCCCTCTCATCCTGCTAAACTCCAGCGAATGTAAGCCAAATTGTTTAATCTCTCCTTACGTCAACCCCTTCATCTCCAGAATCAGTCTGGTGAACCTCCTTTGAATTGCTTCCAATGCCACCACATCCTTCCTCAAATAAGGAGACCAAAACTGGACATAATACTCCAGATGTGGTCTCATCAACACTCTATACAATTGCAACAATACTTCTCTACTTTTATCCTCCAGTCCTTTTGCAATAATAATAATCTTTATTATGTCACAAGTAGGCTTACATTAACACTGCAATGAAGTTACTGTGAAAAGCCCCCAGTCGCCACAATGCGGCACCTGTTCGGGTACACTGAGGGAGAATTCAGAATATCCAATTCACCTAACAGCACGTCTTTTGGGACTTGTGAGAGGAAACCGGAGCACCTGGAGGAAACCCACGCAGACACGGAGAATGAGCAGGCTCCACACAGACAGTGACCCAAGCCGGGAATCAAACCTGGGACTCCGGAGCTGTGAAGCAACAGTGCTACTCACTGTGCTACCATGCCGCTAAATACTAACATTCCATTTGCCTTTCTTATTACATTTTGTACCTTCATACAGACGTTCTGTGATTCATGAACAAAGACACCCATTTCCCTCTGCCCAGATGCATTTTGAAGCTGTATTCCATTTAGATAATTTGCCTGACTATTTGTTCTGCTAAAATGGATAACCTCACACTTATCCACATTAAACATCATCTGCTAAATTTTGGCCCAATCTCCTAGCCTATCTATATCCGTCTTTAAAATCTGTATCTCCTCTTCACTGCCAGCTTTCCTACCTATTTTAGTATCATCCGCAAATTTTGCTATTTTACACACTGTCCCTACTTGTAGATCATTTATGTAGTGGTAAACATTTGAGGTCCGAGGACTGAACCCTGCGGCACCCGGCTAGTTGTAGTTCGCCAGCCAGAGAAGGACCCATTTAACCTGACCCTCTGCTTTCTGTCAGTCAGCCAATCCTCAATCCAAACTAGTATTTACCCCAAACCCTCTGCGATCTCACCTTCTGGATTAATCTTTTATGCGGCATCTTGTCAAACGCCTTCTGGAAGTCTAGATATACCACATCCACAGGTTCTCCATTATCCAACTTGCTGGTTACATCCTCAAAGAACTCAAGCAAGTTTGTAAAGCCATGCTGACGACGGTGGTTCGAGCTTTGTCTTTCCAAATGTCCTTAATGATTGATTCCGGCAACATTCCCACCAAGCTGTCTATAGTTTCCTACTTTTTTTTGCCTCTCCCTTTTGAATAGTGGAGTTACATTACCATGTTTCCAATGCACCAGGACCTTTACAGAATTAGGACATTTTGAAATATCAGAACAAATGCATCCACTATTTCTGCTGTCACCTCCTTTAATGTCCTAGGGTGCAGTCCATCAGTTCTTGGAGACTTATCCGCCTTTAGTCCCAGTTGTTTATTGAATACCTTCTCCCTAGTAATGGTTATTGCACTAAATTCCACTGCATTAACTGCAGTTCTTGGAAATTTTTATTATCCTCTACTGTGAAGACAGGGGCAAAATATTGGTTCAGTGCCTCCGCTATCTTTGTGTTCCCCATTACCTCACCAGTATCGTTCTCTAAAGGGCTCACATTTACTTTAGCTTTTGCTTCCTGTTTGTATACTTACAGAAGCTCTTGGCATCAGTGTTTATGTTTTCTGCTAGTTTCCTTTCGTCATTCATCTTAGCTTTTCTGATTCTATTTTTAGTAGATTTTTGCTGATGCCTAAAGTTTTCCCAATCCTCCAGTTTACCACTAGCTTTTGCAGCATGGTGTACCCTGGTTTTTGCCTTTATGTCCTCCTTGACTTCCTTGTTTAGCCATGAAATATTTTTCTCCCTTTTACAATTCCTCTTCCTCTCAGGAATATACTTTAATTGAGAGGTGTTTAACACTTCCCTGAACATCCGCCATTGTTCCTCAACTGTCCTTCCCTCAATTATTTGTGCCCAGTCTACTTGGGCCAACTCTTTCCTCAGGCCTGTATAATTACCTCTGCCCAACGTTCAAACTCGAGTATGGCACCCTGTTCTCTCACTCGATCTGAATTTGAAATTCTAGAATTTCACTCCGAGAGGATCCTTAACGACAAGACTATTTATCAACCCTTCTTCGTTACATAATACTAAATCTAAAATAGCCTGCTGCCTGGTTGGCTCCATAAGATATTACTCTAAGAAACAATCTCTGATGCATTCTACAAAATCTCCCTCGAGGCTACCCTTGCCAATTTGATTATCCAGTCAATATGCATGTTAAAATGGGGCTGGTATAGCACAGTGCGGGTTCAATTCCCGTACCAGCCTCCCCAAACAGGCGCCGGAATGTGGCGACTAGGGGCTTTTCACATTAACTTCATTGAAGCCTGCTTGTTACTATTATTATTATTTAAAATCACCCATGATTAGGACATAGAACATAGCAAATACAGCACAGAACAGGCCCTTTGGCCCACGATGTAGTGTCAAACTTTTGTCCGAGGTTAAGAGCAAATTAATCTACACCCCATCATTCTACCGTAATCCATATACCTATTCAATAGCTGCTTGAAGGTCCTTAATGTTTCTGACTCAACTACTTCCACAGGCAGTGCGTTCCATGCCCCCACTACTCTCTGGGTAAAGAACCTACCTCTGACATCCCCCCTATATCTTCCACTATTCACCTTAAATTTATGTCCCCTTGTCATGGTTTGTTCTACCCTGGGAAAAAGTCTCTGACTGTCTACTCTATCTATTCCCCTGATCATCTGATGAACCTCTATATAGTCGCCCCTCATCCTTCTCCATTCTAATGAGAAAAGGCCTAGCACCCTCAACCTTTCCTCGTAAGACCTACTCTCCATTCCAGGCAACATCCTGGTAAATCACCTTTGCATCTTTTCCAAAGCTTCCACATCCTTCCTAAAATGAGGCAACCAGAACGGCACACAGTACTCCAAATGTGGCCTTACCAAGGTTTTGTACAGCTGCATCATCACCTCACGGCTCTTAAATTGAATCCCTCTGCTGATGAACGCTAGCACACCACAGGCCTTCTTCACAGCTCTATCCACTTGAGTGGCAACTTTCAAAGATCTATGAATATAGACCCGACGATCTCTCTGCTCCTCCACATTGCTAAGATCCCTACCGTTAACCCTGTATTCCGCATTCCTATTTGTCCTTCCAAAATGGACAACATCACACTTTTCAGGGTTAAACTCCATCTGCCACTTCTCAGCCCAGCGCTGCATTCTATCTATGTCTCTTTGCAGCCGACAACAGCCCTCCTCACTATCCACAACTCCACCAATCTTTGTATCGTCTGCAAATTTACCGACCCACCCTTCAATTCCCTCATCCAAGTCATTAATGAAAATCACAAATAGCAGAGGACCCAGAACTGATCCCTGTGGTACGCCATGGTTATCCCTATTCCCTTTTTTGAACAGGGGCATGACATTCGCCACTCTCCAATCCCCTGGTACCACCCCATCGACAGTGAGGACAAAAAGATAATTGCCAATGGCTCTGCAGTTTAATCTCTTGCTTCCCATAGAATATCATTGAATTTACAGTGCAGAAGGAGGCCATTCGGCCCATCGAGTCTGCACTGGCTCTTGGAAAGAGCACCCTACCCAAAGATCCACACCTCCACCCTATCCCCATAACCCAGTAACCCCACCCAACACTAAGGGCAATTTTAGTCACTAAGGGCAATTTAACATGGCCAATCCACCTAAACTGCACATCTTTGGATTGTGGGAGGAAACCGGAGCACCCGGAGGAAACCCACGCACACACGGGAGGATGTGCAGACACTGCACAGACAGTGACCCAAGCCGGAATCGAACCTGGGACCCTGGAGCTGTGAAGCAATTGTGCTATCCACAATACTACCATGCTGCCCTTGGATATATCCCGTCAGGCTCGGAGGACTTGTCTATCCTCAAGTTTTTCAAAATGCCCAACACATCTTACTTCCTAACAAGTATCTTCTCGAGCTTACCAGTCTGTTTCACACTGTCCTCTCCAACAATATGGCCCCTCTCATTCGTAAATACTGAAGAAAAGTACTCGTTCAAGACCTCTCCTATCTCTTCAGACTCAATATACAATCTCCCGCTACTGTCCTTGATCGGATCTACCCTCGCTCTAGTCATTCTCATATTTCTCACACATGTGTAAAAGACCTTGAGGTTTTCCTTGATCCTACCTGCCAAAGATTTTTCAGGGGATGGGACAATTGGGCGCAGACAATTTGGCGCGGCCGTTTGGGCGCAGACGACAGAAATTCTTTTAGTTTTTGTGGCTAGTAACTTGTTGCAAATTGTTGCAAGTAAATTTAAAAACCTTAAATTAGTTCATTTAGTTTAGTTCATTTGGTGATTATGAGAAAGGCTCCTCAAGTACGCGATAGCATCCATGTTTTCAAATTTAAGAACACTTTCATGTATTCTTTTATCTTTATTGTAAATTAAAAACCTTAATTTAGTTCATTTAGTTAAAAACCTTAAATTAGTTCATTTAGTTAAAAAATAAAGTTAAAAAACCTTTAGTTTAGTTCATTTGGTAATTATGAGCAAGGCTTCTCAAGTAGAACATAGAACAGTACAGCACAGAACAGGCCCTTCGGCCCTCGATGTAGTGCCGAGCCATGATCACCCTACTCAAACCCACGTATCCACCCTATACCCGTAACCCAACAACCCCCCCGCCCTTACTTTTTAGGTCACTAAGGGCAATTTAGCATGGCCAATCCACCTAACCCGCACATCTTTGGACTGTGGGAGGAAACCGGAGCACCTGGAGGAAATTCACGCACACACGGGGAGGACGTGCAGACTCCACACAGACAGTGACCCAGCCGGGAATCGAACCTGGGACCCTGGAGCTGTGAAGCATTTATACTCGATAGCATCCATGTTTTCAAATTTAAGAACAGTTTCATGTATTCTTTTATCTGCATGTCTATACTTTTTTAGTTTTTGTGGCGGTTCATGGCCGGCTAGTAACCTTTCATAATATGCATCTCTACCTTCTGTACTTTACGCAGGCCATCAATTAGTTTCCATATGGTGGGATGATGCATGCCAAGTTCATATTTCAATCGACGGTGGGCTGCCTCCGCATTATTGTTTGTGCGGTCTTCCCCGTTTAATGTTCTCTGATAAAGGTTCCAAATCTCAGGGCGAAATAAAGGTGTTCGTCTACCATTTCCTCGTCTGTTCAGACGACCAACATATGTATCTTCAAACCAGTTGAGTAAATCTTGAAGTTCTTGCGGCAGTTGGGTCGCTAAAGCATCCAGATATTCATTGATTTTGTTCAAAGGTACAAAGGCAATGGCAATAACCATTTTAGCTTTTAACGCGAAATCTGGATCAGTGTTATACAAACTACGGAACCCCATACTAGCTAGATGTTTTTGCATATTTTGAGCTAAATGAAAAAAACATCCTTTTATTTGAACATCAGGGAATATGTCTTTCATAGCACTGTGCGCAGCTTGTTCATAATCACAGACGATTGAACTGGGTTTCAAGTTGGGTTCGATTTCTTTCAATAATGCGAACATTCTCGCATATGTGGTGCGTTGCTTGTTGGGCAAAAGAGCATAAACCGTAGGAGTAACTCCTCTGTGTTTTTTTACCATAATTACATAAATCTGAGAAAAGAGGCTGGGAGCAATACTGAATGTGCCATCTGCAAACCACATATCAGATGTCAATAAGTGCTGTAGCCAGCTCTGTCTTCCGAAGATTAATATCCGGTCGTGACCTGGTCCGCTATCACAAAGTAAAAAATTTTCTTCCACTCCTGGTTGAGGGACATATATCCTGTAGCATTCTGGCACAATCAATTGTTCTAAATCACTTGGATTGGTGGGGGCGTTCAATACATAATTACGCTTTCTGCTTATCATTCTCCTCAAAGCAGATATATTAGGAATGGCTGGTAGACTAGCTTGGGATATGTCTGTCAAACATTCATTAACAACTACAGTCGGTGCCTCAAGGGTTTCCTGTGCTCTCTTTTTTATTTTAGTTTTCACGAGTGCAACCTCTACTTGTGCAGCAGAAGCATCATGCGAATGGCTGTTCAGCTGCCTCACCACGTTTGCAGCTTTAGTATGGAGACGTGCTTTGCACCGGTTTTTTTGCTCACAACGCCAAAATTTCACTTCGCTGTCACCTTTGCTTGTTTTGTCAAAGACGTAAAGGAATCCGTTATGAACAAATTTTTCTTTACCACGTTTCGTTGATACTGCCTCAGCCATCATATGGGTATGCGAATTGGTTTAGTTAAAAAATATATAAAAAGATGGTGATAGAACGCACCAGCACCCAACTCAACGCACCCGCAGCCAACTCACCTGAGGCTAATTCACAAATAAAGAAATGTTATTTTGGCGCCAAAACGTCCGGCGCCAAAACAGCCGGCGCCAAAACGGCCGCGCCACAACGGCCGCGCCCAAATGGCTACGCCAAAACGTACCTAACCCGATTTTTCATGCCCTCTCTTAGCTCTCCTAATCCCTTTCTTCGGTTCCCTCCCGGCTATCTTGTATCCCTCCAGCACCCTGTCTGAACCTTGTTTCTTCAGCCTTACATAAGTCTCCTTCTGCCTCTTAACAAGACATTCAACCTCTCTTGTCAACCATGGTTCCCTCACTCAACCATCTCTTCCCTGCCTGACAGGGACATACATATCAAGGACACATAGTATCTGTTCCTTGAACAAGTTCCACATTTCAATTGTGTCCTTCCCTGACAGCCTATGTTCCCAACTTATGCACTTCAGTTCTTGTCTGACAGCATTGTATTTACCCTTCCCCCAATTGTAAACCTTGCCCTGTTGTACGCTCCTATCCCTCTCCATTACTAAAGTGAAAGTTACAGAATTGTGGTCACTCCAAAATGCTCCCCCACTAACAAATCTATCACTTGTCCTGGTTCATTACCAAGTACCAAATCCAATAAGGTCTCCCCATACTGTGTTAGAAAAGCTTCCTGGACACACTTCACAAACACCACCCCATCCAAACTATTTGATCTAACGAGTTTCCACTCAGTATTTGGAAAGTTGAAGTCACCCATGACTACTACCCTGTGACTTCTGCACCGTTCCAAAATCTGTTTCCCAATCTGTTCCTCTACATCTCTGCTGCTATTGGGGGGCCTATAGAAAACTCCCAACAAGGTGACTGCTCCTTTCCTATTTCTGACTTCAACCCATATTACCTCAGTAGGCAGATCCCCCTCGAACTGCCTTTCTGCAGCTGTTATACTATCTCTAATTAACAATGCTACCCCCACCTCATTTACCATCCTCCCTAATCTTATTGAAACAACTCATAATTCTCAGATATGTGTAAAAGGCCTTGGGGTTTTTCTTGATCTTACCCGCCAAAGATTTTTCATGCCCACTCTTAGCTCTCCTCTCCTTGGGAGGGGCTGGTTTAGCACAGGGCTAAATAGCTGGCTTTTAAAGCAGACCAAGGCAGGCCGGCAGTAAATTCAATTCCTGTACCAGCCTCCCCGAACAGGTGCTGGAATGTGGCGACTAGGGGCTTTTCACAGTAACTTTATTTGAAGCCTACTCATGACAATAAGCGATTTTCATTTCATTCATTTCATATTTCTGCCCCTCTTCTATCCAAGTTTCCGTGATGGCCACTACATCGTAGTCCCAAGTACCGATCCACGCCTTAAGTTCGCCCACCTTATTCCTGATGCTTCTTGCGTTGAAGTATACACACTTCAACCCACCTCCGTGCCTGCAAGTACTCTCCTTTGTCAGCGTTACCTTCCCCACTGCCTCACTACACGCTTTGACGTCCTGAACATCGGCTACTTTAGTGGTTGGACTACAAATCCGGTTCTCATTCTCGTGCCAAATTAGTTTCAACCCTCCCAGTGTGCAGGAATCGAACCCGGGGACACTTCCGGTGGCGCGTGTTGTGCCATTCTCACAAGCCCTCATTATTTCATGGTTTATACTATGACCCATTTTGAAAGTATTGCTCGGGGGCCTGTAAATTACTCGTACTAAGGAATTTTTTCCCCTTGTTTTTTATTTCCACCCATGTCGATTCAACATCTTGGCCTTACTGCCAATATAATTTCTTAATGCAGCCTTGATGTCATCTTTTTAAAAATAAATTTAGATTATCCAATTAGTTTTTCCAATTAAGGGGGCAATTTAGTGTGGCCAATCCACCTACTCTGCACATTTTTGGGTTGTGGGGGCGAAACCCACGCAGACACGGGAGAATGTGCAAACTCCACACATACAATGACCTAGAGCCAGGATCGAACCTGAGACCTCAGCGCCGTGAGGCAGCTGTGCTAACCACTAGGCCACCTACTGCTGCCCCGATGTCATCTTTAACCAATAAAGCAACTCCACCTCCTGTTCTATCCTTGAGTATCTTTGGATATTTAACTCCCAGTCCCGGTCCTCCTGCAACCATGTTTCAGTGATCCCCACCAAATCATATCAATTTGTCTCCATTTGTGCCATCAGCTCATTGACCTTATTCCGAATACTGCTACAGGTACAAAGTTTTTATTTATTTTCTTTATAAATTTAGAGTACTTCATTAACGGGCAACAGGGTAGCATAGTGGTTAGCACAATTGCCTCACAGCTCCAGGGTCCCAGGTTCGATTCCTGGCTTGGGTCACTGTCTGTGCGGAGTCTGCACGTTCTCCCCATGTGTGCGTGAGTTTCCTCCGGGTGCTCCAGTTTCCTCCCACAGTCCAAAGATGTGCAGGTTAGGTGGATCGGCCATGATAAATTGTCCTTAGTGCCCAAAATTGCCCTTAGTGTTGGGTGGGGTTACTGGGTTATGGGGATAGGGTGGAGGTGAGGTGAGGTGGGTAAGGTGCTCTTTCCAAGAGCCGGTGCAGACTCGCTGGGCCGAACAGCCTCCTTCTGCACTGTAAATTCTATCTATCTATCTTAATAATAAAAAAACTTTTTTTAAAATAAAAAAAATAAAAAATTTTCAAAAATCAAAGTTCAAAACATCTCTTCTCCTGGGACCGGACTTCAAACATCCCAAACATATATTTTCAGTGGGGGGGGGGGGGGGGGGGGGCACCCGGTGTGCGCTGCTCCCCCTCTACATCTGTGCTGGATTCAGGTCTTGCCTCAGGCCACGCTCCTCCCCCGCTGCTTGCTTCGGGCTTGATGCCCCTGCTCCTCCGGTCACAAGGGGGTTCCTACCAGCTTCAAACCTGCCCGAACCGGCACCCGTCCCTCAGGCCCCAACGGCCGAAGATATCATGACCTGTGAAACCACGGGGAAACTTCCGGAAAACGGCAAAATACCACTGACCAGCGGGAGCCCCTCTCCAGTGCGACCGCTCTACTCGCACGCGCCACCGGAGGTCCCCCCAGGTTCGATTCCTGCACACTGTGCGGAGTCTGCACGTTTTTCCTGAGTCTTCGTGGGTTTCCTCCCACAAGTCCCGAAAGACTTGCTTGTTAGGTGAATTGGGCATTCTGAATTCTCCCTCCGTGTACCCGAACAGGCGCTGGAATGTGGCGACGAGGGGATTTTCAGAGTAACTTCATTGCAGTGTCAACGCAACCCCTTGGTGCCTGGGCAGCATGGTAGCACAAGTGGATAGCACTGTGGCTTCACAGCGCCAGGGTCCCAGGTCCGATTCCCGGCTTGGGTCACTGTCTGTGCGGAGTCTGCACATTCTCCCCGTGTCTGCGTGGGTTTCCTCCGGGTGCTCCGCTTTCCTCCCACAGGTGAATTGGCCATAATAAATTGTCCTTAGTGACCAAAAAGGTTAGGAGGGGTTATTGGGTTATGGGGATAGGCTACTTGTGACACTAATAAAGATTACTGTATTATTGCTGGCACCTTGAGGTTGGCACCTTATGGCTGGTACTTTGAGAGTGGAGACAGGAAGTGGGCGGGGCCTGAGGGCAGCCTGTGACGTCAGTGGAAATGATCGCCCAGCGGCGCGGGGTATTGTGGGAGCCGGCTGCCCTTCACCTCCAGCACCCGGGCCGTCAGCAGCGAGGTTTCCACCGCCCGGGCCTCCAGCACCCAGGCCGCCAGCAGCGAGGTTTCCACCGCCCAGGCCGCCAGCACCGAGGCTTCCACTGCCCGGACCTCCAGCACCCAGGCCGCCAGCACCGAGGTTTCCACCGCCCAGGCCGCCAGCACCGAGGCTTCCACCGCCCAGGCCGTCAGCACCCGGGCTTCCAGAACCCAGGCCGTCCGGACCCGGGCCGCCAGCTCCGAGGCTCCCAGGGGCACCAGCGGCAGCAGGGATAGGGTAAGAGGCGCTCCCCCGGCCAGGTCGGCTCGGCCCTACCCGGTCCAGCGCGGCTCCTTCCCCGGCTCGGCCTGGTCCGATGGACAGGTGAAAGAAGGCCATTCCGTCATTTCACCCTCCAGTCCCCCCACACCACCCACCCCCCAACCGTCACTCCACTCTCCTTCCATCACCCTCTGTCGATCTGCCTTCCTCCCTTGATTACCCTCACCCGGATCCCTCCCCCTTGATGCCTCCTCCCCCCCCTCCCCTTGATCTCTCCCCTTGATCTCACCCCCCCTCTCCCCTTGATCTCACCCCCCCTCTCCCCTTGATCTCACCCCCCTCTCCCCTTGATCTCACCCCCTCTCCCCTTGATCTCACCCCCCCTCTCCCCTTGATCTCACCCCCCCTCTCCCCTTGATCTCTCCCCCCCCCTCTCCCCTTGATCTCTCCGCCCCCTCTCCTTGATCTCTCCCCCCTCCCCTTGATCTCTCCCCTCCTCCCCTTGATCTCTCCCCCCCCTCCCCTTGATCTCTCCCCCCTCCCCTTGATCTCTCCCCCCTCCCCTTGATCTCTCCCCCCTCCCCTTGATCTCTCCCCCCTCCCCTTGATCTCTCCCCCCCTCCCCTTGATCTCTCCCCCCCCTCCCCTTGATCTCTCCCCCCCCTCCCCTTGATCTCTCCCCCCTCCCCTTGATCTCTCCCCCCCTCCCCTTGATCTCTCCCCCCTCCCCTTGATCTCTCCCCCCCCTCCCTTGATCTCTCCCCCCCTCCCCTTGATCTCTCCCCCCCCCCTTGATCTCTCCCCCCTCCCCTTGATCTCCCCCCCTCCCCTTGATCTCCCCCCTCCCCTTGATCTCCCCCCCTCCCCTTGATCTCCCCCCCCTCCCCTTGATCTCCCCCCCCTCCCCTTGATCTCCCCCCCCTCCCCTTGATCTCCCCCCTCCCCTTGATCTCTCCCCCTCCCCTTGATCTCTCCCCCTCCCCTTGATCTCTCCCCCCTCCCCTTGATCTCTCCCCCTCCCCTTGATCTCTCCCCCCTCCCCTTGATCTCTCCCCCTCCCCTTGATCTCTCCCCCCTCCCTTGTAGCCCCTCCCCTTGATCTCCCCCCTCCCCTTGATCTCCCCCCCTCCCCTTGCTCTCCCCCCTCCCCTTGATCTCCCCCCCTCCCCTTGATCTCCCCCCTCCCCCTTGATCTCCCCCCCTCCCCTTGATCTCCCCCCCTCCCCTTGATCTCTCCCCCTCCCCTTGATCTCTCCCCCCTCCCCTTGATCTCTCCCCCCCTCCCCTTGATCTCTCCCCCCCCCCCTTGATCTCTCCCCCCCCTCCCCTTGATCTCTCCCCCCCTCCCCTTGATCTCTCCCCCCCCTCCCCTTGATCTCTCCCCCCCTCCCCTTGATCTCTCCCCCCTCCCCTTGATCTCTCCCCCCTCCCCTTGATCTCTCCCCCCCCTCCCCTTGATCTCTCCCCCCTCCCCTTGATCTCTCCCCCCTCCCCTTGATCTCTCCCCCCCTCCCCTTGATCT